>NC_031769.1:51841621-51950655 GCF_001522545.3 Parus major
CCATCAGCCACCAGCTTCAACTTCCTTAGCTCCCAAAGCTGTCTTAAAGGTAAAGTCACCCCATGACACCCAGCCAAATTCTCGAAGTTTAAAAATTCTGCAGCCAGAGTATACTATCCCTTAAATTATCTAGCAGCTCTAAACTAGTAACAGTTAACTCAGCTCCAATGTACAGTCCCATGTGCTTTTATGACAGACTGACAGATTAAAATAAGCTTACCTGAAATGTATCTTTTGTTAGCAGAAGTTCCAAGACATAAAATTTTGTGAAAAGTCACTTAGTGAGTTTAGATAATAAATATTTATTTTTTAAAATCATAAATTAGACCAAATAACTACCTAACAATCCTGTTCTACCTTGAGAGGCACTAAAATACATGCTAGAGGCAGAGATACCCTGTGCAGAAGAGAAGCTGATAGTGCAAACGTGTATAATGAAAAAATGTAAAAAATAGTGGTTTCCACATTACCTATGTCAATGGACCTAATCAAAGGCAGACATTTAAAGTGTGCTAGCCAAATCACAAAGAAATATAATAATGAAATTTTGCAGTGTAATTACGAAGATTTTTGTTTTGATCAGGGATTCTTATTTAAAAAGATTGCATCATTCTATAGCAACAGGATTAGTCTATCCTTTTGTCATCTGATACATAAATGCTTTGACAAATGATATAAAATTCTACAGTCTATTCTCCCAGGATTGTGCCTAAAATAACACATTGTACAAAGACAAACACGGAATACCTTTTTTACTGCCTTTAGTCACAGACAGAAAAGACATAGCCTAGCAAGAGGAAAGAAGAATTATAGAGAAAGGAATCAAAAGCTCACTGAAGAAAGTTTAAAAATTTAGAATGCTGTAATGAATGAAGTCTCTCCTCTCCCCTGATTTTGTTCTGGCACAGAATAATAAATTTCTTATCAGAATTTAAGGCATTATGTATATGTTTCAATTTGTTCTCAGCACTCAGAGGGATATAAGTTGAATGAAACTCCTAAGTGTGTACTACTTCATTCCTTATGTGTATGAACTTAAAATCTTGAAGATAGAACATTTCTCTTTGAAAACTTTAAAAAGTAAATAATTAAAAGCTTTTCTTCTTCATAAGTAAAGCAAGCACACAGAGAAAGGCTTTGAGTAAGAATAGTTTTTAAGAAAAATAAAGTATCCTTTGTTTAATGCTTGTTAATGTGAAATACAAATTATTTACAAAAACCGAGTGCCAAAAGAAACTGTGACTGGGGACAGCCTGAAAGTGTTCATGTCTGTCCTCTCTCCTAACTCTCTCTTAGGGTTTAATGTGCTGGGTGAAAGTTGTTGCACAAGAGGGGCTAGTACCCAGTATTTTAGTACTGTGAACCTCACCAAACTGAACAGAAATTTCAAATTCAATCCCTTCAGAAGATGAAAAAATGAAAATTATATTTCTAGTGAAATAAATGCAATACTCATAGAGAAATACACTCTGACTGTTCTGGCTAATATTTTGTCCAAAATAATCAAACAATTGTAGTCAAGCCTTAAAAATACTTATTGAAGTTTCTTAAAGTGTTAGGTAGTAGAGATTTAGAAATCTAAGAAACAGCTGAGCAAATATTGCAACTAATTAACAGCTGATATATGTAGATTTTCTGAAACTTTCCTTGAAACTATTATCTATAAGATTATAACTAATTTATAGAATTCCAGGAAGTGGATTATTTTGTACAATATGGCTTTCAGTAATAATGATTTTTGTGATGAAACACTTCATAAAATTAGATCATCATCATCATCCAGTCACTGAAATATATTATCTAGGAATTCGTACTAGAATCTGCCCTAGAATGCACTTCTTAGTGCAGACAGATCTTAGCACTAAGCACCTACTTATGAACATTGATTATATAAACTATTTCAGAAATACTCAACACCAAATGGAAGAGAAGTGAAAAGAATAGAGGAAGATTTTACTTAATTAAGATTTTTCTGTATACATACACATTATTTAAAACACAAATAATTCTATAGCAAGGAAGACTTAGCAGGATTCTACATCTGAGGAGCTGTTTGGTGAAGCAAAGTCATTGATGTATTTAGGTGAGACTGACACTCCCTGAAGCTCTTTGGCTCAGCACACTATATGGGCACTTTCTGCATAAGCATAGACATTAGGCTGGGAAAAGCACAAATGCATATTTGCATACTTTCAAAGACATATGTGAGTTTTGTTTTGCTTTATTATTGATGTGATTTTAAAAGTGTTCAGCCAAATCCAACCTCTACAAAAACCATTTCACAGGTATCCAGATACATAATGGCATGTCTAATACACAACATTCCTGTTGATAAAATCTAATCAAAGATCCCAAAGATCAAATCAAATTTGTTGTTCATATGCTGTATATTCAGTAATAACTTTTGGAAATCAAATAGTGCACATATATTATAGAACCACATCTGTATCAATAATTCTTCAGTCCTACAAGAAATGCATATTAAATTTCATGGAGTTCCTTTAGTTTACTTCATCACTTCTTTGCTCAGTTTGATCAATGAGATCAAATAATGTTTATCTGTATAAAACTCACTGTTTAAGTAATCAGAACTACTAATTGTAGCTTGTAGTCTGATTAAAGAAAAAAAAAAAGTTTTTATTATCATAGAATCAAAGAATCTTCAGGGTTGGAAGGAACCTTTAAGATCATCAAGTCCAATTGTCAACAGAGCACTACCACTGTAACACATAAACGGCTAAATCATAAAATGCAAGTCTTAAGAACTTAAAAAAGATGCCATTAAAAATAAATGCTGAAAAATGAATTCCAAAAGCATTCATTATGTCAGGAACCAGTGTCTCAAGAAAATCCAGTCCATTTTTACAGACATGAGATGGGAAAAACACAACAGTGAAAGTAGTTTGCTAAATTTTTCTGTCTTAAAGAGAGTGAGGAAAATTTATAATCTCATCAAAAGCTCTACAGCAGTAGTAGAAAAAGAAAAAAATGTACTGGATTTCCAGATAGTTCTAAACCGCAGTCCCTATTTACAGAAAAAAGATGGTTTAGGTCTGCAAAATGTAAAAGACTACCTGCTTCTCCAAAATTAACATCAAGTGTACTCAGAAATTATGATCCCCTAGACAAATTGTGTGTCAGATTAATGAGGGAAATTTTCTAACTCTGCTTCCTAGCAGAACTTCTGTTTTCTGTGTTGGATAACTGCAAGAATACATGGAACTGAAAGAATGAACTCACCCAGTGTGTCCTGTATGTCTTTCAAGTCTCACAAGGAATGCAGGTGTTACACACTCAAAAACTGAATTTGTAAAACATTAGTTACAAGTGCAAAACTGATATTTTAAGAGTCAATTTTCTGAGCACAGCTGCATTTAAAGTAGAAGGAATTAATCAGTTTTGTTCATGGGCTGTTCCAGGTACTCATTTGTACCACAGGCAGCAGTTGTTGCTATTGGGCCATACCGTCCATTGTTATTCATGCCGGTGAAGTTTATTTCAGCACACAGGCTCCCCAAAAGGACACATACACAATGTAAAATTTTAGTTTGTGGTTTAGCAGGGTGAGAGAGAGCTTTTGTGAGCCCAATGCAAGGTGATGAACTTCATCCTGGATGGCAAACACATTATTTACATAAAGTATCTGCATTTTCTGTCACTGAACTAGTGACAGGGTTTCTGCTAACTGCTTGGAAATAGAACTGCCATTGTCAGGCAAAATTTGGAAGCCGTAATGAAAACTGGGTATATTGGCAAAAAGATAGAATTAATTCCAAAAATTACTATTATTGATACACGCACTGTCTATTGTTTAGCCTGAGGTGCCTAAATAACATCTCCTTATCAGATTTTCTTAGAAAAAATTGTTCCAAAACAGACTTCTAAGAAAGCCAGTTAAAATCAGTGCTATGTTTTATGCATAAAAACACTCCAGTTCATTATGTCAATATTTTATTTGCCAAAGAAAAGCAAGGAGTATAAAATTTAAATTCAGAATAGTATTAATTACAGTTAGAAGCAAGACCTTGGCACACAGTGAGGATCAATCACAAATTTCAGATTCTATTACACCTACACCCCTTTCAATATTGGTGTGTTTGACTCCTTAGCATTAGAATTTGAATTATCTGATAATCATGATGCTGTTAAAGCAGCTGTTACTGGCAAAATTATACCTTTTATATAATTACTATAATATCAAAATTTATTATAGTTCGGGTACTTTAACACCTATATTTCATACAGGTAGGTATTTTCTATATAAGACTGTAAAATTCTTTGAGCCACACACAAGCTTTTTGTATTTCCGAAAGTTGTTCACATACATTTGTAAACAAAAGAGCAATATTTTGTTTTGCTTCAAGTATTGCGTTGTAATAGCATGATGCATACTCTAATGATTTTTTGTACATAAAAATAACTTCTTCCATACTGTCCTGCAGTGACTTTATGATGCTGGTACATCATTTTTGCTGAGACAAAAACAGGGAGTTCTCCTTGATTTTTTTAGCTGGTTTTCCTCATTAGATACACCAAGAAAGGTTTTCTCCAATACTGTTTTTTTGGGGTTTTTTTGTTTGTTTTTTTTGTTTCAGGACCTGCTCGGTCTCTCTCCGGCCCAGGACACCAGGCCGGTGTCCCAGGCCCTGCTCCCTCCCCAGCAGCCCTGAGGAGTCCCGGCGGGGCTGAGAGAGACCGAGCGGGCCGAGCCACACCCCACGGAAGGACTCCCTGGACTACAGAAGGGCTTTCTGAATTTGCCGTCTCTTCAGAACAACGACAGGTTCCACTGTTTAATATTATTCATTTCCTCATGTTTGTGAATACTTTGATTGTTAAATAAACAGGTTTTCCCGCTTTTCTCAAAGGAGATTGGCTCCCAAACCAGTTGAAGAAGGGGCTGCTGAATTCTGCCCTTTAGAGGAAACAAATTGGCCCCAAACCAGGACACATACCTATAATAAAATTAACTCCACATATTTCTCATATACACAATCAAAATACAAGAAGAAATACATTGGTCTAAAACTGAAACACAAAATAATGAACAACCTTTCAGGTCAAGTAAACCACTCAGAAATGGCTTTTTCTTCTCTTTTAACCATATTTTGTACTAAACTTCATGTAGCTTGGTTCTTTTGCAGAAATTTTATTATTTGTTTCTCTGTTGGTGGGGGCTTTTTTCTTTACTTTGACATGATGTTATTTATGAAGTGTTCAGTAGCTGGAAATACAACTGAGGAAGTTTGAATGCAAGTCCTGACTCGAGATGCACAAAGTCAGTATAAAAACGGAATAATAATTTCATGTGTTTTCAAAATATTAAAAATATGCTTGACATTATGTGTCTATTAAAATGGATACAAATTTGTTATGTACCTAAGAATAGTGACCTTTGAAGAATTAGAATATTTACAATCTTGAGAGCAGAAGTGGAAGAAAATCATGGATTTGTAGGGTTAAGAAGATTCCACTAGGGAGTTTTCTTTTTTGTTGATGTTGCTGCAAAACATTGTAATTTTTATTCTTGTTTAATTGCATTTTCTTTTTCAAATTAGTTGAATCACAATAAACCTTAAGAATTAGTCATTATGATTACAGCAGAGAAGGTGATAAAATTTTGACTTAAGCAGCTTCTTTAGTATAATCAAACCTATCAGCACAAAATTGTGCGATGAGAAGCAAGAGAAAGTTGCAGCAGTAAGTTCCACTTGAAATTTTTATCTTTTAATAGTATTTTAAGAAAATTTTCAGCCTACCTTGTCTATATCAATCTTTCATCTAATGTCCTGAGAAGGTATATTCCTCCTATTGTTTTCACTATATGTGTATGTTCTTCCATACTTTTCCCATGTCTTTTAATATGCTTTTTAGTTTCACAGCTTCAAAGAATTCATTCCTATGTTAATGTTTAGACTGTAAACTGCCACACTAAGACCATCAAGATATTAACAAGCAAACTGTATTGTCCACATTATTCATAGGCTGAAGACCATTGGAGAGAGTGTTGAGATAGCATTTAAAGCCACAGTAAAGTGTTTACACAGATGTATCATCTTTTACTCTGTGGAGTTACATCATATTTAGATTCTAAGTCAACTGTCTAGAGTCTTCCAGTGGATGAAAGAAAGATGCTCAATGGCAGGGAAAAATATAATCTAAATTAAGATTGTCTAAATACCTTTACTCCCTGGAAAACATGGAGTTCAGTGTGTAGTAGATGCAAATTACTCATCTTTACTGTTATAAATGAAATTCAGCCAACTTTATCAATAAGTTTATTGAAAAATTTTCAAAATCAGATTTTGGAAACAACCACAATCACTGTCAGCGTCAAGCCCAGGATCAGCTCTGGGTGAACTCTGAATCAGCCTCTGTCACACTGATTTCCCCAAGTTCACAACTTGTCTTTTGGAGAGCTGTGTTTTATACAGTTTTTTCAGCTTGAGGCCATGCAGTTTCAGTTTCTTTCTTTTTCTTGTGTTGTTACATATTCATATTTCTGCTGCTGGACTGCTGATGAGTTTTCTGAGAAGGAGATGAAGTTTGAGTGGTTTTTCAGGAAGCAGGCTTTGAGATGCAGAATCGTGGTGAGTTTTTTTTCATCTGCCTAGTTTTTTTCAGGAAACCAACATTGAGATGCATGGTCCTGGAGAATCAGATCAGGTCTGCATCAGATGTTAATCACCAGGTCGTTAGAGTGCTTATCTTGCTTGGGTGGACCCACCTCTTCTCGGTGTTATCTTAATTGCTAGGTCGTTTTCTTGCAAATTCCTGGTTTTCCAGCAGCTGCTTTTGCAATCTCAAGTTGCTCGTGTTTTTTACATAAAACATGTTTTTATACTTGATTTTATATGTGTACAATAAAACACAAATATTACATTTACAATAAAATGTTGGACTAAAGGGTTAATTAATTTTTACAAATTCTACTCTTCACTAAGCTTTGCATTTTTCCTTTGTAATTTCTAGCTGTTCAGTGAGCACTGAAATATTTTAACAGTGAATGAAGAGCAGGAATTTTGATCAACAAAACTATTGCAAGTACTTTCTTTTTTATGTTTGTGTATGTTTTGATTGAATTATTTGCAGTAGTGGACACACTAGCCCAAAATGCTTATGTATGTACCCATACACTATTTTTTCTGTTCACTCAACAGATTTTCAGGTTACATTATCGTTTTCTCTATGAAAAAAAAAAAAAATTGTTTGCAAGGGTAACAGGAGATCCTAGGTATACAGGAATATGAAAAAAGAAGTACCAGACATGGCCTGAAGTTGTGTCAGGGGAGATTTAGGTTGGGTATGTGAAAAAGATTCTTACCCGAAGGAGGGTTGAGCACTGGAACAGAATCCCCACGGAAGTGGTCAGAGAACCAAGCTTGACAGAATTGAAGAAGTATTTGTTCTTGGTCACACAGTGTGACTCCTGGGAATTGTGTTGTGCAGGGCCTTGAGTTGGACCTGATGATCCTTGTGGATCCCTTCCAACTCAGTATGTTCTGTGATTCTGCGAAATTTTAATTTATTTTTTAATAATGGTTGTGATGTTTCTCATTTTCCAGTCATGGGAGACTGACCCAACTGCCATGATGTTGCAGTCAGCAACCTCAGGATCTCGTCCAGGAAGCTCTGCAGGGTTCTGGGGACCAGCATGGAACACCAACAAGATGGGCTCCCATTCATGAAACCATTTATTCAGCATGGGAACAAACTCAGGTCGAGAACAGAGAGCTCTGAACAGAGCCCGAGCAGGGGTTTTTGAAGGACAGAACTTTTGAGGGTTTCTACCCCTGAGGGTGGAGTTCAGGGTCAGGGACCAGTAGAAGCACACCAAGGGAGAACCCCCAGGGACTCAAACCCAATCACAGCACCTGGGCCGCCCTTCACAAGGGGTTTGGGGTGGCACAATGTAACTCTTTGTCTCCCCTGAGACACACTGCCACACCTTGACTTTTCAAATAGGAGAAAATCTTGACAACCAACTTCCTCAGGACCATGCAATGCATGCTGTCAGATCCCAGGAACTTCTGTATGTTCAGGTCCCTCAGGAAGTCTCAATCCTAATATTGTCCTGGGGTGAGGGGAAGGACTTAATTCCTTACATTACGACCTTGAGGTTTGGGAATTTGAAAAATGTGGGAAGAGAGATTATTACTGAATGCTGTGGCAAAAAATTGCTTCAGCCTCCAATGACCAATGTGTTTTCACTATTTCTCTGGACTTATTTACCTGAGGGGATATATTTTTCTTTAATCATCCTTTTCTGGCCAATACGCCTGTAAATAATAACTTTCTTGATATTCTTCACATTCCCAAATTCAGCTCCAACTGAATTCCAACTGTGCCTTATCTTTCCTGACCTTATCTTTCCACATCTAGGCAGCATCCCTGTATTCTCCTTACAACACATGTCTCTGATTCCATTTCCTGTGCATTTCCTTCTTACCCTTTGATTTGACCAAGGTGCCCTTACTTAGCCATGTTGGTCTGCTGCCTTCCTTACTGCCGGCCTTGATAGTAATCAAGAGTTCTTAAGTTCTAAAACAGCTCTTTTTATCCTCTTTATCACTGAGGACAGTTTTCCTCAATTTCTGAAATAACTGAAAGTTTTATTTCCTACAAATTTGCTCTTACACTGAATATTATTTTTTATTAGTGAACATCCTGATATTTCTCACTGCTACATTTGAAATTCTCTTTGAACATCTTGAGATAAAAAATGTTTTTTAAACAGCTTATGCCTATTTTGCTTTCTTGAAAGTGTATCTATCAACAGCATCCAGCAATGTTCTCCTTCCATAAGAGAATTATCCTTTCACTTCTGTTTTTATTATGCATTGCAGTCAATAAGCATTTCTCAATAAATGTTGCAGTGTCAGTATCAGTCCACAACTATTAACTATCAGTCTTACATAAAAGAATAGGACATTTGTTAACCTGAAATGAATTATGTGATAGAAGCTGCTAGTTTTCACAGCTGAATTTACAAAATAAATGAAAGTTTCCATTAAAAGTTTCCTTTTTCTCCAACCCATAGAATAAAATCTATGATCCCTGTAGTTGACCATTAATTTAGATGCATATCCTGCTATGCTCATGCATTTATTTTTTCCCTCATCATTTAAGTATAGGTTGAATAGCATGAGAAGACCTTTTACTCAGACTTTTGTCATGGGAGTGCTTTACTCTATAACTTAGCTGTTCCCTATTTCTCTGTTTACCCAGTTTCAGAGCTGCTTAGTAAGACTGTAGGCTGGTTGTAGGAGTTTATGTGCTACTGAAAGTTTAATTTGTATTTTTCTGACATTCCATTTCCTGCTTCTTGGAACTGTTTTTAACACTATCCTCTCTATAATTCAGCACAAGGTCACTACTAATCATTCCCAAAATTTCCATATAGCTGGTTGTTTTATTGTGCGATAGTTCTTCAGCATGGTTGCCTAACCACTGGAGAATATATTTAAGGGACACTAAAGTGAAACCCTGCAAGGTGATTCCCAGACCTGCCTATAACCAGAAAACTAAAGATATTCCTTGTGTCTGATTACAAAATGAAGCTAAAAAAGTGAGCAAAGTATTAAAGTGACCTTTCTATTCCCTTGCTACTTACTAATGGGACATGAGTAAAAGTTTATCTAAGTCATATTGAAGATGCTTGCAAAGCTCTAGTCACCAGAAATACAAAACGTTCTGAAATTGGATGTAGCAGTTAAAAATACTTTATATAAAAAAAAAATTACCTGTTTTTCCAAACTAAAGTAATATATAACTAAGAGATATTAAGAAAGGTTGAGAAACTATTGCAAGTAACATTGCAGTTCCACGATATTTCTGTAGTATGTGATTAGTGTATTATTCCTAGTTACACTGCCTTATAAAATAATGTAAGTCAGAGAAAAATAATTTGTATTTTGTTTCTAATGCAAAGAAATTAACAAACATAAAGTAACTAATATTACCAACAAGGTCATTGATTCCAGGTGTTTATTCTTGTTGTAATCAAAACAGACATAAGAAGTCTTGCTAAAAAGTCAGCTATTTGTCCTGCGCACTCATGGGCTCAATTTCATCAGAAGTTCTACAAATAGAGCAGGATGCAAAACAGAAAAGAGAAACTCTTTAAAATTACCTGAATACTATACAGGAAAATGAAAGATAGCAATACTTTTTCTATGTCATTGTCCAACTTTTCTGCCTTCAAGCATAAGGAAAGGCAGTTCATTGCCACAATACATTTCAATTGTATTGAAAAAAGGAGCTATCAGAAACACTTACATAACTCATCTGCTAATTACAGTTAGAAATATTATTTCAAGTGCTGGTTTATTTATGAGTTTCATTTATTGTCTTGAAGACATTAAATCAGTGAGAAATAGAGGCCTTTTTCATTTCTGAATAAAATAGTGGGTTGCCTTACAGTTCACATTGGGTTTTTTAAACACAATAATTTTTCCACATCAAAGTAAAAGGCAGACTAAAAGGCATGAGTATGAGGCACTATTATGTTTTTGCTGAGATTTTCTTCAGGGAGTGAATTTTCATGATTCTGATTCCTTAAAAGCAAGCATTCATTCTGTGTTGCATCATGACAGAGAAAGTAAGCAAACACATTTCCAAAGACAAAAAGTAGAAAACATCTTAGTGCTGACAATAGTTTGAGTTGGGGTTTTTGGGTTTTTTTATTATCATGTGAAAATACATCATCTGATCCTGTTTTGCTTGGCTTCACATATTGGTATTAAGACATTAAATAGATGTTTTAGTATTGCAATGCAATTATTTTTCAAGGATATGCAACAGACAGACTAAAACTTGTTCTTTCTTTTTGTCATTATATTGAAAGGACTGAAGCCTCAAATCAAAGCAGGTCTTTCTTGAAAAAAGGAAGTCATTCTCTGTCTGATATTTATCAACAATAATGTTCAAAGTGTAGTGGGTACAACACAAAATAAATAAATTGCAATAAAGAAATACAGAAAAAACTTGTTTTCCCAACCTATCTCTCTTTCTTACTAGGGAGACATTCTGGATGTCTCTGAAAGTTGCCATAATTTCAAAAATGGTAACAATTCAGAACCCAATGAGACATGAAGCCCATTCTTTAAACCTCTACAGAATAAGAGACATTAAAAAGACCATTGTAGCATATTTAAAGCACATATTTTATATAATTGGTTTTTTATATGATCAAGTGCTGAGGTTAATCTGGAGATACATAAAAATATCTAAAATGGCCTCCATTTGCCAGGTGAGTATCCTTAAGGTAAACAGCCCTTACAGTAAGATACTGGAACATGGACCCTTTCTCCCTTGTGAAGTACAGCAGTTAAGAAAATAAATCTTGAAGTAGCTCAGAACTTTGGCATGTATAATAAGGAGTAAAGACCATACTTTATAATAAAGCCAGAGACTGAATTTGTAATTACTACCAGATTTTAAGATGAAGAACATAAGACCCCCTTCTTACCTTATATTGCAATGAACTGGATTGAGAAAAGGAGCCCTGAGCATTTTTACCCATGGTTCTAATTTATAGCTCAAATATCTGAAGCTCCTGCAAAGGCAATAGTTAAGCCTAGTGAGCATGTTACATCCATTTGTTCTTCTCTACTGCTCTTATATTTCTCAAATCACTCTAAGCCCACTTTGAACTAAGAACTTTAAACTTCTGACTTCTGGAATTATATACCTGGAAAAATATGATAGCCAACTAACATATAAATAAACATGCACAATCTGCAAAACATTTCCTTTGAAACCAAGAGATTCAGAATAGTCAACAGTAAGAAATGCTGATAGAGTACTTCTAAATTTATAGTGGCCCAAATGCAGGAATCATCTTCAAATAAAAACCTAGACTGAAGGCAAAAGACAAATCTATACAGCAACATAAAACTTCCCCCTAAAATTTCAGAAAAATTATTTTCTTTCTAAAGAAATTTTTCTACTGCTTAGTGTCGCAACTTTTATTTTGATGTTGTAATTTTTAAAAATTGAAGTTGAAGGACAGAAACATTTATATGAAACAGGATATCTTGAAATTATAAGGAATGCTTCTAACTGAAAATAAGCAGTGTTTGAATGAGAGACACATTTCTCATAACCCAGGGATGTAATAAGAGATGTCCTTTGATGAAATGTTTTTTCCTTTATTCTCAGAATGGCTTTCATAATGATACTGAATTTCAAAATGGGGTGGTTTTTGATAAAAGAATAATTTTTTACTCAGATGATATGCCATGTCATCTGCCACTTGATGTTGATCACTTACAGCTTATTTCCTTTTTACCTTAATGGGAGAACAGCATAACCACCATACTTTCCTCTGTCTTTCACCTTCTCTGAGAAACTTGCCCTAATAAGGCATTTAATAATGTAATTTTTAGGATACCTGTAAGTTTTACATAGTGTAAAGAAGTTTCTTTAAGCTGATATCAGAAAAAAATTAATACCTTTACCTTGCCAGCCTCCTGCTGACTTCAGTTGCCTGAACTGTGGGGAGAGATAGGATAGAATTGAGTTACAGGCTGTGAGACATGCAAGAACGCCATGACAGCACAATGAAGGTCAGGTCTCTGCCTGACTTTGTGGGGAGGAGGTGCCACGCAGCAGAGCCCTGTGGAGAGGAGCCTGCTGGAAGCTGACAGACACCTGAACGGCTTGTGATCACCCCTGTATATGGACATTAAGAAAGTGTGTTACTGACACTGTGATAGGTCACTTAGTAAAAAATACCATATAAGGAAATACTGTGTCTTGAAAAAGTGTATAAAACCAGCTTGCTTCTTTGAATAAATGTCTCAGATTCCCTGTCAGTCTGAGTCAGTGCCTCCATCATTTACACTGAATCAACTGAGATTCCATTAGCCTTACTTACACTTTTCTCAAAGAGATGAACTGCTGTGGGGTTGGCTCTTGATGAAAAAGTTCTTTATACAGGATGAGTACGTGCTGTTTAAAATGCTCAATTTGTTTGTTAATATAGCTCACTAGCATTAGCATGCAGTGTTTCAGTACTAGCTTCGTCTTGTACCTGAGTTTAAAAAAAAAAAAGAAATCTGTTGCATTTGGCTGCATTGACTAATAGAAGTTCTACATCCCAGTGGTGGGCTGCAAACCCTCTGAGCATGCCTTCTTGGTATTTTACAGTGTCAGACATTAATGCATCCAATCAGTAGTCACTTAGCTCAAACCCCAGGTAACTTAGCCTTGAACACTTCCTGGAATGGAGCATCCACAGCTTCTCTGGAACCAGTTCCAGTGCTTCATCACCCTCAAAGAAAATAATTTCTCACTAATATCTAATTAAATCTGCCATCTTTCAGCTTAAAGCCTTTCACTCTTGTCTTACCACTCACTACATGTCCCTGCAAACAGTCCCTCTCCAGTTTTCTTGTAGGCTTTCTTTAGGTACCGGAAGGCCATTTCAAGTTCTCCCCAAAGCTTTCTCCTCTCCAGGATAAACAACCCCAACTCTCCTAACCTTTCCTCATAGTGGAGGTATTTCAACCCTCTGATCATCTGCATAGCCTCCACTGGACTCATTTGAAGAGATTTACTTCTTTCTTCTGTTGGGTGGCCCTTCAACAGGCTGCAGTGTTCCAGATGGGGTCTCACAAGAGCAGAGTAGAGGGCAAGAATCACCTCTTTCGACTTGCTGATGATGCTTCTTTTGATGCAGCCCAGGATATGGTTGGCTTTCTGGCCTCTTGGCACATATTGCCAAGACATGTTGAGCTTCTCATACACCAACACACCCAAGTCTTTCTCCCCCAGGCTGCTCTCTGTCCATTCTCCACCCAGCTTGTACTTGTGCCTGAGATTTCCCTGACCCAGGCACAGGACCTTTGATTTGGCCTTGTTGAAATCCATGAGGTTCACACATGCCAACCTCTCAAGCCTGCCTATATCTCATCCAAGCCCCTCTTGATGGCATCCCTTTTCTCCAGTGTGTCGACTGCACCACACAGTTCGGGGTCATCGACAAAATGCTGAGCGTGCACTCAATCCCACCATCCATGTCACTGACAAAGATGTCAAACCCCTCCAGTCCCAATACTGATCATTGAGGAATGCTCCTTGTCACTGGTGTCTGTGGGATAAGGGGTTATAATTGTTAAAGTTTTGCACACCAGAAGGCCCTGTGGGAAACCACAGCCATATGGAGGCTTGGAAGTCGGCTGGGGGGGCGGTGAGAGGCAGTTATGAGTGAGGGGAGGGAGGGCCAGCTGAGTGACAGCTGGGACTGAGATTGTGATTGGCTGGAGGAATGCTAGGACAGCATGTGAGAGGGAAGCTGATTGGGTGATAGGGAGCGTGGACAGCGGCACTGCAGCCGGGCCAGCCAATGGGTGCCCTTCTTCTGTTAAATTCATTTAGGCCTCAGTTTGGTCTCAGTTGTGTCCGGTGGAGATTAAAGGCATAAAAAGGGTGTGATTTCTGCAATAAAGTGATTTTGGACGCATAAGGGGGTCCGTGTCACTTTGTTCCCCATTGCTACAGGTCTCCACTTGGACATCCAGTCACTGAGTACACCTCTTTGAGTGTGAACATCCAGCCAATTGCCTACCCACCAAGTGATCCATCATTAAAATCCACGTCTCTTCAGTTTGGAGACAAGGATGTTGTGAGAGACAATGTCAAATGCCTTGCACAAGTCCAGGTAGATTACGTCAATCACTCTTTCCTCCTCCACCACAGCTGTAACCACAGCATTAGGCCACCATATTTATTAGACACTATTTTCCTTTAGTCAAGCCATGTTGGCTGCTGTAAATCACCTCCTTATTTTCTATGTGCCTTGGCATAGTTTCCAGGAGGATCTGCTCCATGATTTTTGCCAGGGACAGAGTTGAGACTGACCAGTCTGTAGTTCCCTGGGTCTCTTTTATTTTCCTTTTTAAAAATGGGGGTTATGTTTACTTTTTTTTCAGTCAGTGGGAACTTCAATGGAATGCTGAAACTTCTCAAATATGATGGATGGTGGCCTAGCTACATCTTTGGACTTCCCTGAGGATCTGTGGATGAATCTCATCAGGTTCAATGGACTTGTGCACCTTCAGGCTCCTTAGATGTTTTTGAAACTGATCTTCTCCTAGAGTGGGAGGTTCTTCTCCCAGTTTCCTTTTTTTCCTTCTGCAGTGTGACTGGAGCAATTGCTGTGAAGACTAATGCAAAAAAAATCATTGAGTACCTCAGTCTTCACTGTGTTCTGGTTAACCTGGTCTCTCATATCCTTTCTGAGAGGACCCACATATTCCTTAGCCTTTTTTTTTATTGTCAACATACCTATAGAAGCTTTTCACTATCCTTGATGGCCTTGAACAGATGTAATTCAGCCTTTAATGTCTAATAGTCAAAGATTATGCCCACATAACGCCCTCATCCATGATTTCCTAATGTACTAATCCCATTCACAAAGAGCTGTATACAATAAAAAGGAATATTTCCCACTCTTGCTACAAACACAGTGGAAGCTTTCAAAATCTTACTGATTCTAGGACCATAACTTTTTCAGACAGTTTTAAGATATGTACAGATAGAGTAAGAATCTGATAGAGCTAAGAATCAGGTTAGAATCAGAAAAAGAGAACTACCTAAGAAAGAAATTATGCTGAAAGGAATGTAAATTTATGTGAATGGCTAAAATCTTTCTTTGAAAGCAATTCATAGGCCAGAACATAAAATAAGTGTTTTCCTAACTTTCATGTTTACTCAGAAGTTTCAAAGCATTTTCATTGCTACTTCAAATGATTTGTTTTTCTCGTTAATCTCTGAGCTTGTATTCTGGTCTTTGCTTAGTATAAATATCCTGGGTTACAATATGGAATGTAACCAAAGTATGTATTCTACCACCATCTACATTACCTTTTTGGTGAACTGTTAAGATGCGTGGAGCCGTGTTTCTTTATCTTCACCATGACTCAGCTGTGATAACTCCCCCGGGGAAGCAGCTGTGTCTTGGGGTGATTTTATGATGATACTCTATTCCCTGATCATCTGGTCTATGCCCAGAAATGCTGCAGCTTTAAAGGTGGGTCTGGGAGGAGGCAGTGGGGGAAGACCTTGGGGCTCCTACATGGGCTTTTTCAAAGCCTTACTCTCAGGTGTCTGTGGTGGAGCAGGGACTGTGTTACCTTATTGTTTAGCTAGCCTGGTTTTCTGTTAGCTTAGGCAAGAAGGCTTTTTTCCCCTTTCCCTGGCCTGGGAGACTGCTACAGCAGTCCTTCAGTGTTTTATTTTTTCCTGAACTGTTCAGTTTGGTTTTGGTCTGAGATCAGAGAGAACAATTAATGGGAGACAAATCAGCCAGGGACTGGCAGGGAGCTGAGGGGCTTCTCCATCCCAGCCCCAGACCTCAGAGAGGCTGAACCAACAAGAAAAAGGGCACCAAAGTCCACCATCTTCATCTGCTGTGAAGAGGAGACCAACGTGATTCACCAGGTTCCCATTTGGTTTTGTCTGAGCTGCTGCATGAATTTTTGGGGTTTTTTCTTCCCTGAAACAGAAGCTGTCACCATTTTGTTTCTCCCTGCCAAATGGTCAGCCATTGTTTTTTTATTTCCCTGTCACTTTGGGGGTTTTATTGTTCTGGTGTGTGTGTGTGTATAGGGTGGGGGTAAGGTTCTGACAATTCAATATCATTAGCATTAGTAATTTTTTTTATGTGTTGTGCAGGCATTCTGTTTATCTACAAACTGTTGGGTTTTTTCACTTTCATCCTCTAATACTCATTTTTTATCAATGGGAAGGGATTGCTGAAACCCTTTACTTTAGAAGAAACACTCATTCTAGAGTGATTTTCTCCTGAACTTGTCTCTAGACTGAGGCAAGCAGCAACACCCACTCTAAGGGCATCATCTCTGCCAATGGGCCCTCAAGGATTCCCAAGAATGACTCATAGAATTACATCATCCCATTGTGAAAGTCCCTGCCCTGAGGGAGGTACCAGATATTCCTGCCTATTTATAATCTGGGGTTTAGGGCACCACAACCACCACTGGACACCCAGAGGACAAGAGGTCCTGTCCACCACCACTGGACCTCCAAAGAAGGACAAGACCTTCCCACAGGACCACTGTTTTTGACAAGACCACATCGATCACTCCAACTTGACTGCAACTAGCATTTAATCACACTGCTACCACCACCCTGACCAACAGGTTGTCAGGTTGTACTCCAACTTCATCAGATTAAGCCAGTGTCCCTGTACTATTGACTTTATTGTAATTTTCCTATTAAACTGCTTCTCTGACCTGAAATCTTTCATAATGTATTTGTGCAGAGTTCATTTCTCCCACTGGTTTACCTTCAAACCAGCACAACAGGGAAGAACTGACAAAGATTTCCACCTGTGCAGAAACTAGAAATATGATTGTCTGACACAGAGACATACCCGGTTTGACTTTAGTTTCACTATCTTGGGTAGCATAAACAATGGAGTCATGAATATGAGAGAGAATATGAGAGGCTCAACAACAGCAAAAACCTTGTTGTAGAGGCAAAATTCTTTCAGTCCTAAGTTACATTGAAATCCCTGGCAACATATCTTCACTGCCTGTGTTGCTAGACTTGTCCAGATTAATACTTCTAAGGATATGTTTACCTGTATCACTCCATTTTCTTGAATAATGCTGATTTCCAAAATATTTCCAAAATATTTCCAAAATATTCAATGTATCTGAAATAGAAATAAATAAGGCATCTTGTTTTTCCTCTTCTCCTATAATATGCCTTTACAAATATTGAATGAAAACCTGAAAGAAACAAGTTTTTGTTTCACTTTGACCTTTGACAGAGCATATCTATAAAACATATTTTTGTTTCTATTGCACAACAGTAGCAATTACAAGTTCCACCTTGCTATATAGTGGTTCCTTGTTGAGAGAAACTTCCTTCATGGCAACGTAAACTCATTCAAATCACATGTAGTATATATTTGCAAGAATGAAGATATTTTCCCCTATAATTTTAACATCTTTGAATTGTAAGAATAAATGCACCAAAAGCACCGCAAGCTCCCTTTCTCCATAGGCCACTTGGACACCTTTGTTGCCAACCCTGAATGAATCTGAATGTTGATAGATTTGATCTGAAATGTTTACAAGAAAAATACACATCATGGAGAAAATGAGCATCAAGAACATATAATATCCCATTGCCATTTCAGTATCTGCACAAGAAAGATAAATAAAAAGCTTCCTCAGAGACTTCTGTGAAAAAGTTCCTTGTTTTGCAAACTATATGCAATTTTTTCAGCCAGACCTTTTATTGGCAGTTCCTAACAAACCTCTGTTGCACTTGAGACGGACGCAACTTGACCCAGCAAAGTTCATACAGAAATAGTGAATTTTATTGAGTACAGCTCCTTTTAAATAGGGTTTTAAAAAAGCCATGTGGTTGATCCCAATTAAAATTTGCTAAAATTTGGTTACCACCCAGCTCACTGCCAATAGCTGCCTGCATCCATGCTCTTTGGGGATTGGTGGGCATCTGCTGTTTGAATCCCTTGCCTTCTCAGTGCTTTCTTCACAGAGATGTTTACTTCTTTCCTTAATGGTATAGGCTGGTCAAGTTATAATTAGGGTTATCTATGACTATGAGGCCTCCAGGCCAGCTGTTGGCTGTCACAAACCTCTGAAATCTAGACTTCATCATACAAATAAGGACATGGAAAAATAATGTAAACAAAACCTCTGACAATTTTTAACATTTGATTTGTGCTTCTGCTGAGTTAATGTTGAAAATTCATGAGATCAGCACTTCTGTGGGCTAACCCTCATACTTAATTTTTCAAAATTGGGACATTTATGAATAAAATATATAGAGATATATTGCAAAATTAAACCTTTTGGAGTAATCCTGGTCTCCAACAGATATTTAGTGCTGTCTTAATGATGAGAATGATGATTATAGAACTTCTGTGAATTTTCTAATCAGAAGAAATTTACTGTCCATCAACATAGAAATCAGTAGTGAGTTTTCCCTTGACCTCAGAGACAGGGCTTTATGTAGAGAATGTTAGAGCAACTAGCCCACTTACATCTGTTACAGAAAACAAGAATACAATTGGATATTATAAAATTAAAGTAAGTTTAATTTGCTGCTAAAGGAGAACAAATATTTTTTTTGGTCGAGCTTAAAAACAATTAGTGCAAGTCTAGCAATGTCTGTTCTTTGGAGAAGAATCACATGCATAGATTTTTGGGAAGAACTGAGATACCCTGAGTACTGGAAAAAACTAAATCCCTGGAATGCTGTACAAACTTGTACAATTGTCAGCCATCCTTTTATAGCATGAAAATAAAACAACATTTATCAGTTGAATGAATTATAAACGTTACAGTTTTTAAAAAAAATATATATATATATTTTTATATATAAAAATATAATATATTTCTAATGGAACCAATTCAGCTTCTTTGAACAAAATAGTTACTATCCTGGACATAGACACCCGATCTTGTTGAAGAGTATAACTACATCTATTTATACTTAATACCAGCAAGACACAGCCTAGTGCTCTGAGGATAGCTACACCCGGTACAGAGGTGTTTTTATACTCAAAGGTACATTTCTTAAATAAGAATTATGGGGTTTTTTCCTTCCACTATTTTTTAATACATTTTTCTGAGCTTTGTCTTCACCATTAAGACCTCTAAGTGGCTCTGATGCTTATGAACTTTCTATTGTATTTTTTCTGCAAGGGATAGTAGAAACCATATTTTATAGACACTTTTCAAAACCACCATTAAAAACGTACACAAAACCCTTTACAACCTGTAAGTCATTATTATTTCTGTAACCATGAAATCTGGAAGAAGGAAAATTCATTGATCTTGATGCATTACACAGCAGTTTATGTCCTGGAGAAAAAAAAAAAAAAGAAAAGGTATATTGTGATCTTTCAGAGATATGGAATGGTGGTAGATATTCTCAGGCTGAATTTTTAGGCTGTTTTTTAAAAAAAAAAAAAAGTGATGTCATTCTCTTTGGACCCTGCCATTTTTCCCTCGAGCAGAAAAAAGTTTTCATGTTTCTGATATTAACCATGTTGGAAAAATAACTGGTGGGAAAGAATGTGCAAAATCAAACCAAAACTAAATTTAAAAAGGAGCAAATGTGGAAGGGCTGATAAAAAGATTTCTTCAGTCAATTTTCAAACGACCTCAAGGAAATAATTTGAATTAAAGACTAGATTTCCATTTTCCATGACAGTTTTTTAATCTTTAAATCTTTTAAATATAGTTCTCCTTTTAACAACTTCAACCACAGACTAAGCATTATTTCTGTGCAAAACATTTAGCTAAAATGCTGATTTTAAATCCAAGCTTTTTCCACTCCTTCAAAAGAAAGAGAATCTAAAGTGGGGGTTATCAAAAACAAAGGAAAGAGATTGGTTTATATTTCAGGACTGGAAAAGGTACTCTATAATCTACAGTGCTCTATAATCTTAGCAAAGCATTAGCAGTCTAGTGTCAAGTCAAAGTTTATATATTTTTTTGAACTCTGAACTTACAAACAGATTCACAAACTGAGACTTCTTTAATTTTACTTTCCAAGGCTTGCATTATATATTGACAAGCATCAAAGCATACATTCTTCTAATATAGCTAAGACACATTTTAAGGAGTAACTGGTGATATCTTTTGTAAATATAAATTCTAGAGCTTGTCAGTACTTTTTGGTTTTATTTCCTTTTTATGGAAGAGGAAAAGTATTACAGCAGTGTCTAAAAACAAGAATGGTCATTTATAAAGTGAATAATTAAAACTAAGATATTTCAGTTAGACATGAGAACAGTGTAAAATAAGAGGCCAGAATATTGTTCTTTTTATTCATGATTGTTACATTCTATCACTATGTTGTGTTCTGTGTCAAATTAATTTGGAAATGTTAATTTGGCATGAGATAAAGTCCACTCCTAATACAGAATTATATTGCTATCTTGTCTTGAAATATTACAACCTTGATCACTGTAGGCCAAACTCTAGCTGAAATACAAACCTATCAGTGATTGAAATCAGTCTATATGAACACGGATTTTAGATGTCTCTAATAAAAGTGGTTTGATATACAAAGCTAATTTGATGTGAGTGACATTCTGCTTAGATGCATAAATTGTGATAGAATTATAACACTAGGAAGACATTTGTTAAATATGTGGCAACGAAATGCAAGTATCATGATAGGACAATCTGAAGAAATATTTTATGAGTCCTAAAGCAGCCACTTTTTCTTGCAAGGAATCATAGGTTTCCAGCTAATGCATGTTAGACCTTTTCTGTATTCATTCAAGTGTGTTGTAATATGCCAGCTGAAATTGCATTTTGTCATGGTTGTTTTAGGAAAGAGGGAGAAATAAATTACTACCATGTCTCCTCAGTCTTAACATTCTGATTACCCAACTGAAAAAGCAAACATGTTTGGCTTACATTAGAAAAAAAATAATAATATCTATTAGAGAAAATGCATTGTTTTGCTGAGCTAAATCTGCAATAAATCTTTATACTATTTGTTGATGTTCTGCATGGAGACCACACTTAAAAGGAAGCTAATCTGCAAAGGAAACCATTTTAACCACATTAAAGTGAAAGACTTTTTTGTTGTTGTACTTTATTATTTTTCCATAGTGGACCACAACAGAAAACATGACTGGAAAGAACCACAAAATTGAAGAAAGACACAGCTACCATTCTCACAGTCTTGGTTCTGCAAATAGTGCAAAAGAAGAGAGAGCATGCTCAGCTTCTTGGAAAATATATTTATTTTTCTTGTAAAGCAAAATAAGAATTATGTTGCAAATGAAATCTGCTAAGGCATTCTCCCAGCAGACCTTTCTTATAATTTTAACAAGTATTTGGCAAGACCCATCCTCTCTGGGAATCGGTGGGCTTTCTCTTGATAAATATTTTTTAGATCCAAGAAGAGGTTTCAGGTTTAAAACTAAGGGAGATGGGCAGCAGGCACAAAAAATGCTAAGTGCTTGCTTGTTCTCATACTAATGTGTAATAGTGTAGCAACCAGACTTGAACACAGCAGTTTGTACATCCCTGAGATATAGCTTGCCCACTGTCCTAAAGAGAAAACTTTCTCTTCTGCATGCTGAATAAACAGCTGTCCAAAGTGAAACAACCGAAAATACAGGTTTATTCAAATGCAATCAATATCCCTTATTTGTGCTGAATATGGGAGGTAAAAAAAATTGTTTTGAGTCTCTGCTCCCAGGCAAAGTGTTTGCACCTTTTCCTTAGTAAATACAAGTGCAAATTTTATAGGCTAGACAGACAGTTATCAGCAAGAGATTCAAATATTATGCGAAAGAGACAAGTTTTCACAGAAAAATAACAAAAAACCTTTCCTAAATAAAAACACGATCAGATTGATTACTCAGAATTATCAAAGAAAAAGTTCTGAGAGAAGATAAACAGGAACTGACTTAACCACGATATCAAAGGCTTTAAAAAAATAATTGAAAACAGAGTTGCTGATCTGTCCTTGTTTTCTTAGAAGAGAAGAACAGGGGGACAGTCAATCAAACTACAAAGAAAAATATATCTAAAGTTGCTTCTTCTCCACAAAAAGAATAATTCACTTATGAATGGCAAATTTTGTAAAAGAAATTTTTTGCTTTTGTATTTAACAGTATTGTATCTTTACTGGTTAGAAAATATACTTAATGAATTAATTAAGCCTGAAGCACAATGTCAATCATTAATTTTAAAGAGCAAGGTGGGGATTTCTCTTCCAACTATTCAGCAAAGAAATGGGTTGGCATTTGTGAGTGTTGGCTCTGACAATTCCCCAATGTTTTCCCTATTGATGGCTCAAAATCTGTGTTAAGAAATACTCTACATTTCTCTATCTCAATATTAGCATATTACTACTGTGCATTTTGGCTTCCACCTACTGAGAAAGTAGCAAATTTCTTTTACCGTGTCTCACAATAGCTGCCTCCACTTCTGCCTCAGCAGAAGCACAGAATAAAGCAGAGGTAATACCACCATCTAGCAAAGGCTGCTAAACTTTTAGAATTATAGAATCCTAGAATAATTTGGGTTAGAGAGGACTTTAGAGATCATCTAGTTCCAATCTCACTGCTGTGGGAAATAGACTGGACTGATCAAAGCCCTGTTCAACCTGGCCTTGAACATTGGCAGGAATTAGGCATCCACAGTTTCTCTGGGCAACAGGAATTAGGCATCCACAGTTTCTCTGGGCAACACATGCTATAGTGCCTCACTCCTCTATTCCTTACCAGAAAGCCATTGTAGTCATTGAGAAAGCAGGGACAAAAAGAAGCATCATACAGAAAACAGGAGAAGGAAACAAATTAACATGACTTTCAAAAGCCCATCACAGCCTGACTGGACACTATTCTATATTGCAGTGGACATACCATGCAGCTAATAATCCTGAAGGGAGAAGCGTCAAAACTTCAGGACCACATAACTGAACACTATATAACTGTAGTTATCTGCTCTAGAATAATTTATATTAATTAACAGCTTAATAATATAACTTTCGTTTACAATAGTGTGGAAATAAATTCTCTACTACCATTATCTAAGAGTAATTACAAAGCCCCAGATTCTTGCAGTTCACTGGTTGATGTTCGTAAGTAGTGTGGTATATGAAAGTAGTAAGTAGTTAGGTATATGAAAATTACCCTATTGCCTTCATCAGTAAATGACATCTTCTTTTGTTTCAGGGCTCATCAGACTACACAAAGTTCATGACTAGATATTTTTTACAAGGTGGCCTTTAGCTGTTTCTTCCTATTTTTCTTTTTTTTTTTTCTTTTTTAGTCTTCCTTGCCTTGAAGAAAAATGCCACGACTTCAACTAGAAGTTGATGTTTCTAAACTGATAGAAGAGGCTCCCCTAGAACATATGTAAGATGATACCTGACACTAACAAGACACACACTGATTTCAAAGGCTCTGGACTTCTAAGTGCAAATAATAATAAATAGCCAGTTATAGAGCACTGAATGGATGCAACTTAGCTGACTATAAGTGTTTGTCAAAGGAACAAAAAAAAAAAGTATCCAACATGTGCAAAACATTCTGTATCAAGTGAAAATATAAAATAATTACAAGAAGAAAATTTCAGTTGATACAAGAATAAGAATGAAGAAAGAATAGATGACTGCTCCAGTATCTCCTCCCCAGCTAAGGATGGTTTGTCTTAGCAGTGCTGCCACTAATATGCAGCAGGCTCTGCCTCACCCTGGACAAGGAATAAAACCAGGATTTTTTCATTTTGCCATTCATCACATTTTGCTAGTGCTGACTTAGAAATCATATGTAAGACACTATTTTCTACCACAAAACTGTTCAAGCAAATCAAAACTTTAAAGAGCACTGATAATGCAACATAGCTACAATAAACACAAATGAAACAGGAAGAAGTATAGGGAGAAACGTCCTCTTCATGGAGCATTATACTATTTGAGCTTAATTTTTTATTCATATTTGTTTAGTTCCCTGCTTCTCAAACTCTTCCACCAATAATGTTTCCTAAGAAACCACTAAACACACGTTTTAATACAAACAGACATTTATGTCCAGCCACAGACATTGTAAAATCCCCAAAATGTGTAGGCTGTTCCTATTTTAATGTTTAAAATCAAAATTCCTATCCTAAGAAAAAAGTCAAAAATCTTTGTTGATGCAAACTGACAGTTTGCTTAAGTTCTAATGTCGATGCACCCGTTTACACAAATTAGTTGTTATATCTTAATCTTCTAAATCAAGAAAAAAATCATTACTACAATACTAGCTACCTTATTGGTAGCTTAGGCCAAGAAAAAATTGGGTAATTTTACCATATTCATAATTTTGGGATATTAAATGGGTATTTTCAATAGCTCAACTCCTTCACTGTTCAAGCACCTATGTGATCTAAAATAAACAGATCACAGCTGACACTTAACTTTAACCTCAAAGTGAATTATTCTTCAGTTCTGAATTATTTACATATTTTATTGTAGTGTGAGCAACAGATCTGTCAGGAGGATTCACTAGAAGGCTTCTAGTGACATGACTCATCACTGAGTGCCTTAAGGAGCTAGTTTTAGCTATCTTTTAGATATTTTTTTTCACCTGCTTTTCTCCACTCTTTTTGCAGGAGCTAAGTAATGTTTGGCTTGCAATTTGGTTCAAGTCCAAATAGTAAGTCCTATATGACTTTCAGAAGTGAGGTAAGAGGAGAAGGATCTCAAAGGTCCTTCCTGTCTAAGTATTTTAACATCTTGGTCTGTTGGAGTGAATTGTGGCATTTACAAAACAATAGAAGTAGATCAGACCTTCTCATGCCTGAGCTGCCAACGGTGTGAACTGCAACACCCAGTCGCCTATCATACATAAAAAATTAATAATATTAAACAATAAAACGTCTCGCTGTTCTGAAAAGATGGCAAATTCAGAAACTCCTTTTCATGGGGTGTAGCTCCTCTCACTCAGCCTCTTATCTGTCCCTCCTGCGCTGGAAAATGCCACATCCCAAGACCCGCTGGGCGACAGGTGTGAGCTCCTGGTATTTTTTCTGGGTTTTCAGTCCAGAGCAGGGCCAATCAGTTCCAAGAAAAAGAAAAGCCACAGTCTGGGGAACTTCTCTGCCTCAGCTAGCTAGCTAAACAAACCTAACTAAACGCAAAGGAGAGCTCTGTCCCATTGTCCAGGCTGCAGACAACACAGTCCAGGAGCAGGAATGTGGAGGAGTGAGTGCAGTTTCTGAAAATAAACTGTGCACTTCTTTTTCCTCCACCTTCACTCTCAGAACCAGTCTCAAAGGTGCAGGACTTAATATCCAGCACAAACAGAACAGACAATTTGGGGATACAAGCATCATAAGGTCACCCCAGGAAGGAGATGCAGGAATAGAGTGAGGCATTGTCTTCAGTGATTATAAACTTCTACAGACTTCGAGCAGGAGGTTCATTTTCCTTTCAGGAAGAACAACTATGGAAACACTCAGTGAGCTTGTATTGTATGGCTTAGAGTTCTATTCTCCTTGCAGTCAGGCCCAAGAAGATACTTATATGGTGTTTCCAATTAGTAGAAACTGGCAGAAAACAGAGACTTGTGAATACTTCTGTAAAAAAAAAGAGGCCAAATTTTAACCCAGAAAATGTCACTGCTTTTGAATAATTCTACCTATTCTACACCTTAAGCTGTATTTTTCTTTATTTGTTTCTCTCCTTCCACTCTGCTTCACTCTCTTGAAGAGCAGGCTTTCAGCAGATCAATCTGGCCTTTAGCAGGACCTTTAACAATTTGAATTAAATCTGCAAAACCCTAATTCTAATTCATGTGTCACATTTAAGGTCATGGTCAAATTTTGTTTCAGAGTCAGTATTTTTCCAACAATGGGAGATGAGGGATTTTTGTCCTTTTCATAAGGTACCACAACATTCTGAATCCCTTATAGTGAAGTTTATGTATACATCAAAGAAGTTATGAAAAGTGCAAACCACAGGGTGAGGCACATAAAGTGATCCTGGAATGAACAGTTAAAAAACACTGTGAAGGAGAGAGTTGAGAAACAAGCAATTCAGCCATCTGCATCAAATCAAAACAGTGTCTCAAAAATGGGATTAAATTAACCTACACTTAAATGAAAAAATAGCCTTCTCAATATGCTAACAGAGAGATTAAAGAAAGTTAAAATGGATCTTGGAGGGAGTGCATTATTTTTAACATCTAATAATGCATTAAATTCCTTGATTAGTCATTTAATCATTGTGGGTATAACTAAGAAACCAGATAAAAACATAGAAAGACTGACAACCCAAGACACTGATGAGCTTCAGTTTATTCTCAACATAGCAATACATTGCAGTACATTCCATTAGCTTGATAAAAAATCCACAAGCCTACCTATGGTCATCTTTCTGCTGATTTTGGGTTTGTTAGTCCTCACATCTCAGACTGATGTGTGATGTCCTCATGCTTGCAGGCCCATTCTCCAAGAAAAGTCCAAAGGGACTTCGGAGGCAAACTCCAAAGGGGTTAAGAGAAAATGAACTCCACACTCAGTGAATTCCAGCCACAGTTCTGCAGAACAGTGATAATGGCAGTTTTAGTTGCGGCTGCACCAAGGGTCATGACAGCCTCTGTGTGCACTGCCATACAGTGCCATGCACTGCCATGCAGCTCTGGCTTTGATGTCCCCTTTCCCTCCTGAAATTATGAACTGCCTGAACCAACAAATTATTCAGTGCACACATATTGAAAAAAAAAAAAAAAAAAAAGGAGTTGAACATCTTTAAGGCAAAGAAAATTAAACTTCTTGACCATATCACTCAGAGGGAAATATACCTTCAGATAAAGATAGGGTGTTTCTAGACTTTCTGTTTTAATCAAACTAAGTTCTAGACCAGGCTTAATTACTCTTTTTATGAGACAGGAATTTATATTACTTCTTCATTCCTTAAAAATCTTGCTACAACATGAACAGAAGAGTTACCAAACAAAGATAGATGAATACAAGGTAACAAATATTTGAAGAGTTGAGATGTAAAATCCTTAGACAGTGATAAAAGACAGTTCTTCAAAGAGAAGAAGTTAGACTTGTGAAATTCAAAATCATTAATGTTTATTGGTTTCTAATTAGTCTCTTATTGTTTTAAAGCTGAACATTAAATGAATTATTGTGAGGATTTAGAATAAAATCTTTTACAGTTCAGCACTGCTGGACTTAGACCAGGATGAAGTGCAGATAAAATAGATACCCAAAGATCCACAGAAGACCAACACATACAAACACAAAATATCTTAAGATTTTTTGGGATGGTGTATATCATAGAGAGGCAATAACTACTACTAAGAGATACTACAAAAAAAAGAATTCTGTGACAGAATTAATATTTTAAAAACAAATATACTATGTACCTTGTACTAGTAGTCATAGTAATAGTATTCTTGAGTCTTAGAACTGCTTTTTAAAATTAAAAAAAATAAATAAAAATTAAGAGACAGACAACTGGTGTTATTTAATTTATGTGAAACAGAAGAGTACCATAAAGTCCTCAGAAGTTTTTGTGGACAGATTTAGTAGATATCTTTTCATGAATATGAAAAGATGAGGGTCAGGATTGTAAATAGTAGAACTTATTCAGGTTATGCTACAATAGTTTTACCTATTGTGTTCAAGCAACCTACAACTGGATTAGTTACAAATTGTTAAGTCTAAATGATTAAGATGTTTGTCCCAGAATATGCTGCCCTACTTCTATATGGCCACTTCTCCAGACACATCCTGGTTTTTCTCAGGTTGTGTTACCTACAATTTTTGGCCATTATTTCCAACAATCCTTAACAATCTCAGATACCTGTCTATCATTGTTTGAGACGAACACATAAAAGCCCCTTATCTTCTGGGATTTTACAATGTGTGTGCATATGCCCACATACACATGTGTATTTTACATTTATATTTCAGGAACTTGGAAATTACAGCTTAGTCAACATAAGTAAAAGGTCTAACAAAGCAGCAGTACAGAGGCATCACTAAAAGGATCTTCAAAAACATGCCTCTACTAGAGTTATAATCCTGGCTATGGTAAAGAAGTAAAGCACCCTTTGAAAGGTTTATTCTCTACCTATGAATTAACATGTACAGAGTGGAGTTTCCAAGTAAAAATAATTGCATGTATATAATAAGGTGTTTACATGGATACACGCTTGCAAACACATGTGCTGGCTTGCATCTGTTCCAAGTCAACACTGCTAGTAGTCATGACTGTATCTAATTGCACTGCTCCTGTCTGAGGGGTTATAAATGGGGAAAACAGTCTGAAGAGACAAATCTTGTTCATGTGTATTACTTCTCTCTACCTATACTCACATTTTAATGTTAGTCTCTTATCCTCTGTATTTAGACTTGAGCACTCTCAGACCAGAATGGGTAGCACTGTGCCCAGTTTTGTTCCATTTGGCTGCTAAAGAACCACTACATTTACAGCAAAAACCATTCTAAGACCCCTGATTCAGCCAAGGCCAGAAAATTCATGCCAGTACAGAGGAAATTTTGTGAGGACTTACCCAAAGTATTCTGTTAAGGTTCCAAGGATGAGAAAATTCAGTAATTTCCAACAGAAATACAAAATTTGTGCACAAACAAATTTAATTTGTTTTTTTAATTTATCCAAATTTAATGAAGAAGTGGTGAACACTTATAGTGTGTTTTTAAACCTGTAGGTGGTTTGATAGAAGTCACTGAATAAAAATCATTTGCAGTGATTATTCAAGCATTACTGCACTAAAAGGAAGACAATTTTTTACCAAGCAGAAGAAAAATTTGAGCTCATTAAGGTATCTGGTCAAGGTCTGAAAGTAATCCTGAACATGTACCTGTATGTTATTAACAACTTTACAGGCAAATCATCAGCTTCAGTTTAAAATGCCGTCAATAATTTATCCTCACTACCATTAAAAAACTTTCCATTTCCCATTGCTGTATTACATCACCCAGAAGATGTCCCACACATAAACAAATATTTTTGCATCTATCTGAAGCAAAAAAAAAATCCTGATCTTTTTTTTTTCTTTTACAAAAGAAGGCAAACCTTGGTGTTTGCTTTAAATGTGAGAATTATTGTTGGTTTGTTGGGGTTTTTTATCAGTAAAGTGTCATTGTAATTCAGGAGACAATTTTGGAAAAAAAAAATAGAAAATAAGAGCAAAACAGGGAATATCAAGTCATTACTTCACAAATTGGATTTCCTTTATGAGTGATTCACTGAGAAACCAAAGCCAATGTGGCAAGAAGCTATGTGTTCTTCTGGGTAAAGGTTTAAATATAAGCTACAACTGATTTATGAAATTTACACTGTAACACAATATATATGTTCTCAGACATTTTCTGAGTTACTTAAGGAGAAGCATCTAGACAGCACTAATAATAATTATGATAGAATAACTTTTGTTTAAGCTTACAGTAAAACTTTGACCGAAGTTAGTGTTAACAAGCATAGGTTCCAGAAACAGATGCTTCAAATTGTGAGGATTAAGAAACCTCAGAAACATGGATTTTTAAGTTTTCATTCTACTACTTCTAAAATAAGGCTGAATCTAGTTAAAAAAAAAAAAAAAACATCAGTTCTGAAATTTTTTATCTGACTTTTCAAGTTTTTATTATAGTGGAGACTACACACAGGACATTTCATCCAGCTGGACATTTGATAGGCCACTATACAAAGGCCACCATTCAAAACTCCTGTTTGAAGAATTTGCTTAATAAAAAAAAAGATGCCTTCTAAGGTAAAGTATTATGATCAGTGTTTTTCTTTCTGTTACTTTTTAACTTTTTCAATCACTCAATTCAGATGCACACCTGAAACTTTCCCGAATATTTTGACCATCTGCCATTGGTTTAACAATATTTTTGCTCCCTCCACCAGCTCAAAATATCCTCAAGGTTGACCAAAGAGGATCCAGTACTGATTGCAATCTTCTTGCACTTGTACCAGCTGTGGTCAAAACATTTCTAAAAGTGTGAACAAAGGCTAAAAAATGTTCTGGGCTGAATGCACATGCCACTTCCCTTAGTTTATAGGATAAGTAAATAACCAGTTTATTAATTTTTTTTATTCATCTCAAACATTGTGGTTTGCACTAATCTGAGGAGATGTCTTTGGTTTTTAAGAACTCCACTATTTAGTACAAGCTAAATAGATTCAGTATTTATTTGCTACTATCTGACCTGATCTGAACAAGTACTAATGCTATGCCTATCAACATTTTGATGCACTAATTATCACACAATGATTGTGATGTGGTCTCATTATGTGGATCAGTGATAAAGTGTAATGAAGGACTAGTTGAGGTAGACTTAGCTGAGAAAACAAAAGGGAGATGGCACAAGCAGGTGTATGTGTCAGTAACAACAGGTTTGTGTGAAATAAAAGACCATCAGGTTGGATTGGCTGTATTTATTTCTGTGCTGTCTGTTCACATAACCCAATCCCCAGATAAATTCATCTCTTTCATAGGAATTTTTCCATAATAAAACATTTTGTTCCTGTAAATACAAGAAATGTACTACCATCTATGAAGACTTCAAAATTCTCTAACTTCTAAATTTATTTTATAGGAACAGACAACTCTTCAAAGAAAATATTTGAAAGAAGTTCATAGGAAAAATAAATATTTGAAATATACTCGTCACATGATTCAAGAATTGAAAAGGTAGAAAGAAAAAAAAATGAAGAGAACTAATAATAATGTATCTTCTTTAGTGGTTATAGCCTATTCAATGGCCTGCTGTTGGAAATTCAGCACTACTTTGATTTAAGTCCATGACTAATCTTTAACTGTCTTCAGATGCAAACAAGCCCAGACTTACAGTAACAGCATTAATTTAAGAGGAAATAAAGTGAGATGAAAAATCTGTTTCCACAGAGTATCTCCCACCAAAGAAGGTCTTTCCTCTTAGCGGATACAGACACTGTTTTTAAAAGAGACATATGGTCATATCAACAAACATTCTAAATATAGTGTAAAAGGGCAAAAGAAACAGGAATGTATGACCATTACGTATTTGTGCTATTTTGTTTTGTATTCTTTTCCTCTTTGTGGAGAATATTCTAAGAAAAAGAACAATGTTTCCAGTAATTTCTCTGCCCGTGATATGTGTTGTCCTCAGCTGCACTTAACTTTGATATCTGCAGCTGCAGTGTTAAGGAAAAGGCAACAGCCACCCAGGCAAACACACGTTTGTTGCCTTGCAAGAAACATCTACTTAAAACAGCTGGTTTATAAACAGTGCTAACTTCAAAAACTTCATTTCTCACTTCAAGAAAAAATACAGCTTAACACCGTGCAGCCTTTATTTCTTCCCAAAGACTTCAGTGTTGTGTGACATATCAATGCTAACATTGTGCAGAGCATTAACCTCCTGACATGAGTTTTGCTCCTTTGTTTCTCCTTCCAATAAAGAAGACCTCATGTGACTTATGCATATACAACTGGTGGGAATGCAAATATTTTGAAAGTCTGCGGTTAGATGCAAGCCTGGGTCACATCATCTGGACATGAATGTTCTCTTAAACTTTGAGAAGTAAGAGAAATTGAATACAGGGCTTTGTTTTTGGCTTGTTAACAATAACATTCATATTCGGGATAAATTTCCTCATACCTCAGGTGCGAAGACATTGGTTTACTTCTGAACACTGTCCAGGGTGACCCAAAATATTATTGTATTCCATATCTATCTGTTCTGTGCCAAAAATTATTAATGTCTCTTTAAGATCTGGTGTCCAGAAACAGAACTGCAGAGGTTGTTGGGTGCCAGGACCTTTTTAGGGTCGGGAGCACTCAAGCACAAGCTCTGTTGCCTTGCTCTTCCATTCAGGTGGGGAATCTGGGATGGTACAAGGCAGAATCCTTTTTTGTCTCTCTCTGGGCTCCTGAGGAGTGTGCTTCAGGCACATCTGAGGGCAGCAACCGGGCCGCCGTTCTTTGGTGCTAGATGGCTCCACTTCTCCCCTCTCCTCCGCTCTGGGTCAGCAGCAGCGAGCCCGGCTGAGCGCAGCAGGCGGCGGGAGGGGACAGCGAGCGGCTCCCGCACGGACACACCGAGCCGCAGCCGCCGAAAGGAGGCAGGGTGATGCAGCACGCCCCCTCTGCCACCGCAACTCCTTCATTCTCCTTCGTGCTTCAAACCCCTACCTTCCTGGCTTTTATTCCAGAAGGAAGGCTGAGCCGAGCAGGGTTTGTATACCACATTTGTCTCTCAGACCACATGATTGGCTGCAAAGGGCACCATCCTGGAGGCGGGGGAAGTTGTCCACCGTTTTTCTGCCTTTGTCTCTCAGACCGTCCTGGGAGAGAGGTTTCTCTGCCATTTTCTTTCCCTTTGTCCCTGGGGAGTCTTTGAGATTCAGCAAAATTTTATCTAGTGATTATCACTGTTACTTTTGCCTGCTGCTGCTCATGTAGGTTTTTTTCCACTTATACCTACTAGTGTCTGTCTCTCTTGATTGGTGAAAAGGGGGTGGTTAAAACTAAAAAGGAAGGTAACACATTTTGGAATGTCAACCCCTTAAATTGTCATAAACCAAGACAAACATAGCACAGTTGAAAGGTATTCATTTGGACATTAATCAGATGATATGGAGTAAGGGGTGGATGATGTCCCAGGTAACCCAAAAGGTTATTGTGTTCCACATCTGTCCGTGCACGAAATTGTGAGTGCATCTTCAAGACCTTGTGACGGAAATGGAACCGCAGGGGTGCCGGTCCCCTTTGAAAGCTGGAACACTCGGGGAGGGCTCTCTCTTTCTCTCTGGACGCTTGAGTTGCCTCTTCTGTTCTTCTTGCCTCTATTCATAACAGTAGCAACTCGAGAAGCTGCACTTTGCAATAAAAACTGTTTCAGAATGAATTTTGCAGCACTCGTCTGCAGCTGCGGTGCTGCACCGAGAGGAGAGGAGCATCACCGCTCTGTGCAACCACCCCAGCCTGCCCACAGCACCCGCACAAGGTGAGAAGACACCGAGTACAAGCTGCCTCAGCCGGCTGCCTTGCTCTTCTGACAGGAAGGTAAAGTGCCTCCACAAATTCTAGCCCTTGACCGAGTACCAGCTGCCGAAATGTGCCAGCTGCATTTGCTGATGGAGCCGCTGCTGCAGCTGGAGAGACTGGGGGGCTGCGGCGTGGGCAGAGGGCTGCTGACATTTTCCCTTTGTCTCCCGACTATGAGCATCTTTTGTGGGGGTATGCCACAATTTCGAGTTTCTCTTTGCTCCTGGGGAGTCTGGGAGATTACAGCAACTTTGTAACTAGTGAATAATACTGTTAAATTTTGCCTGTTGCTATTTCCCTTTTATTTAGTAAACTATTATGTTTTCCTGTATATCTACTCACATTCATTCTCCTTGTTGGTGGAAAGGGATTGGTTAAAACTATAAGGGAAGGTAACTTATTTTAGAGTGTCCCCCCTAAATTGTCTTAAGACAAACTGCAAAGTAGGACAGACCAGAATATAACAGCTACAGCCTGTCAATTAAAATTTCCTAAACTGCTAGGAAACAGTAATTATCACAAATTACATTTGGGAGTGCCTTCAAGTGGCACAATAACTTGATGTTCCCCTATTCCAGCTGAGGACTCTAGCAGCCAGGCTGCCATGGGAAACTCCCAGGTTTTTGGGCTGAAACATGCTGCCACAATATTTCCATGAAGTCTGACCATGTCTGTTGGGAAGACCACCACACCAAGACTTTCTAAGCTGACTGAGTAAGCAATGAGGCTTGAATGATTGTAAGCATGAGACAAACACAATGCTGGTCAGGCATGCTGAGAAAAAACCACATTTCTAGCACAATCTCACCTGCCTGTGGAGCTATGAGGCAAACAACCTGTGAACATCAAAATAAATTAAGGTGGACTTTGAATAAAGTTTTTAAATTACTTTTTAACAGCAGCATACTGTGATAACATACCTCACTGTAGATCAAAGAATACATGTCGGAAAGAAACCTTGCTAAGTCCCACGTACATGAAAAGGGTGCAAATCCTCCCATGTCAAATAAAGGGTGAGCTTCTAACTGAACCTTTCCTTCAGAAAAGGAATTGCAAAAGAATTGCCCCTTACTTTCACAAACATCCTGATTTGTTCATACAGGGTGGAGGATACAGGAAGAAAAGAATACATCATGTGAACTTTGTTTCCACAGAAAAAAACAAACAAAAAGTTAAGGCCCTAATGGAAATAAGATGCCTCCAGAGTTAGGTGGTACTGGAGCAGGCCTATGACATGAAGCTTAAATCCAGATACCTTTTCAAGTACAGTGACTCCATTCCACAGAACTTCAGCAGTGGAAAATGGTGTTATGATTAACAAATTGATGCTATAAAACCGTCTGACTCCTAACAGATCTGAAAATTCTTTGGTTAATTAATAGACCTAAAAATACATTATGAAAAGGACTATAAACAGAAGGACAACATAAATCACCGTAGGAAAGTAGAGACATCAAGAAGTTTCCATTTAAACACTGAGCAAAACACTATAGCCCATCACTTGCATCCAAAAATATCATTACAGGAAAGAATATATAAAATTAGAGAATAATTAAATAATAGACAAAACAGATACTGGATTTCATCTGAATTACTTTTTAATTTTGTTTTTTTCTAAAAGCCCTGAAGTAAAATGACGTGCTCTTTGTGTTCAAAGCAATTCTGCAACATTGCAAGTTCATTTTAAAGATACATTGTCATAGAATATCCACCAAAGTTAGATGATCGTAAATCCTGAGGTTATCTTGCTAATTGAACCAATAGAGATTTTCCTAACCCTAATGTTTGGTTATCTTTTGCATGTAGATCCATGCATGTGCCCAACCTTTACTACCTAGGATTTAAGATTAATTACAGTAGCAAAATTACCACACATATAATTTATGTACATATAATTTTGCAAATATCCTGTTACCAAACCATTAACTAAACCACTACCTGCATTCCCCCAGACAAAATCACAACTGTGACTTAGACAAAGACATTCTTAACATATTAAATATGGCATCAACATCACATACATCATCTAAACAAAGAATGTTACTTTATTACATTTATAGATTAATACACTATCTACTCATATAGATGACTTAATAAAATAAATCTTATTCCCTTAAAAATATTTTTATATTTAAAATATTTATATTTATTTTTATATTTTAAAATATCCCTTTTATTGGTTTCCTTCGTGGTTGTTTCATAGTTTTATGGTTGTGATGTATCATAGCCTTCATTTACTAGGAAATTGTTACTGAATGTGTCAATATGCTCTGACAAAAAACATATATTCCAGCACAGTCCTTTCATAGACTTCCTACTTGATGCCAATATTTCTTAAAATAATATCTATTCCCTATCTTGAAAGCCAAAATAATCCAAATTATTTTGAAGCTGCTACTGCACAGCTAAATGTAATAGTTAATCAAATAAGCAAAATGCCTGGAATCGTCTTTTAACAATTTTCTTTTTGATAAAGATTGTTTTTCACCAGATCTGAGGGAAGCAAGAAATTGGATGTGATACACACTCACTTGGACTTTAGTAAAAAAAAAATTATGGTTATCAAAATATCAAAGCATGGACATAGTTTATTCTACACTGAGGTTCAGGTATTGTCCACCTTAGGTCACATGTTGTATTGTATTGTATTATTACTATTATTATTATTATGTATTGTAATATTAATATATAATATTATATTAATATTATATATTATATTGTCCAGTAAAGTTTATCAGAGAATAAATATAGACTGAGTTGTAAGCTGCAGTCCTGAATACAAATTGCATCCTTCAGCCTCCAATTGTGATTTGATTTCTTATTCTTCTCTTTTTTTCACTTTTGTGTTCCACAAGCAGAACCATCTTTCACTGCAGAAATTCACAAAATAAACAGTAGTTTCCAAAAAATCAATGTGAGTATATAGCGCTACTTAGTTTGACCTCCCGGATGATAATGAAAAGCAAAACAGATTCTGTATGCAGGCACAGGTATACCACTTCTATCCATCTGGTAAAGCAATTGAAAAAAATCTGCATTTCTACACTTTTCTACAGTAAACAGGCTCTGGGAGTAGCAGTTCATCAGACTGCTACTTTGTGGGAAACAAACAGGACTCCTAGGACACAGCAGAATCTTCAGTAATTTCTTTACAGTATCTCAAGTCAGGATAAAAAAACCCAATCAAAACATTCCTTACCACACACAACACAAAAGTTTTGTAAAGTTGTCCCACAAGTTTCACAATCATTCAATGAAATTTCACAGTTTACTACCAGTGAACTGTCAGTTCTTCCTTCAAACTACTATCAAATATTGCCCCATGAATACACTGTTTCAAGCTGAACAGACTCCCATTTTCCACTCAACATGGTAAAGGTGTATCTATGTTACTTGAACACAGTGAAAAAATCCACACATAGCTTCTCACACCAAACCAATATCTTAGGTCTAATGTAAAACCACTTTGGACCACTCAAAAAAGCCAAAAGCAACTCTGCAAGACAAATTTATAAAGCAGAAAACCAGCTTTTTGCTTGTGAACTAATCTGCTTAAGTTTGACATTTATCTAAACTGCTCCTGACTTAGCACTATTGTCATTCAGTATCTTCTTCCTGTCTGACAAAGAAAAGCCTTAATTCTCATAATACTTCATCCCTAAATCCTGTGTTCAGTTTTGGGACCCTCTCTGCAAGAAAGACAGTGACATGCTGAAGTGTGTTCAGAGAAGGGCACAAGAGCACAGGTCTGATGAGTAACAGCCAACAGAGATGGGATTGTTGAACCGGGAGAAAAGGATGTTCAGGGGAGATGTTATTGCTCTCTACAACTATGTGAAAGGAGGTGGTAGTGAAGTAAGGGTTGGCCTCTTCTCACATTTAACAAACAACAGGAGAAGAGGGAAAAACCTCAAGTTTCATCAGGGGAGGTTTAGACTGGATATTAGAAAAAATTTCTTCACTAAAGGGTTAACAAGAACAGGCTGCCCAGGGAACTGTTTAAGTCACCATCCCTGGAGGTGTTTAAAAGCCACATAATATGTGGCAGTTGTGGACATGGTTTAGGGATTTGACCCTAACAGTTGGACTGAGTTATCTTAAAGGTCTTTTCTAGCCTAAATGAATCTATGATTATATGAGTCTAAAAAACAAAGTAGTGTTTGTTTTTTTGACAATCTAGGCAGGTCAAGATGAATGGTACCTATCTTTTCTGGGAAAAGCAGGGAGAAGTCCGTATGGTGAAGTCGTCTATTTCACCCACAAATATTACATAAATTGCTTTATGTGAATGGCAAGTTTATTTTTGGAGCAAAAAGTGATAATGCTCTTTAAAGGACCATTAACTCATTCATGACATTTTTTGTTTCCTAGTGTCAATTCCCCAAGGCATTGGAAAGGTTAAAAAAGACCAAAGCAAATGCCACTACCATTTTTTGTGAGACAACAGATCAGTGAGCTGAAGAGATCAGAGTATAGTTTAAGCAATAAATTCATGTGCAGACAGCTTGCTGTTGAAGCTAGGTTTATGGGACGAGTCTGGGGTTTACTAAATTGTCAGAAGTGGTTTTACTTGAGGACAAGGATTATAGATTGGATGTGAAAAACAAAGTTTCTCAGAGAGGTTTACTTCCTGTCTTACTTCATCAAGTATTATGAGTAAACATAAATAAGGGCTATGATGCTTCAGTGTCAAAGCACAGCCAAGCCAAGAATTGTATTACTTATTCAGAAGACAGTTTTAAACAAACAGAACATGTCCCTTCAGATGAAAAAATTCTTCAGTCATTCCCTAAAAGAAAAGGCACTTTTGTCTCATTCCTATTTGATATGATATCAGTAGGTAATCATGCTACTTCACTTTCATCACCAAGCATTACCTACACCTGGCCTTTACTCTTCTTACAAAACAGTGTACGAAGCAGTTACACTCTCTTACTTTTCACAACAGTGGTTTTGAGAACCACATACAATACTAGAATGAAAGGACAGAGGCAAGGAATTGATGGCAGCTGCAATCCTTGCTCGGGCAGGATGACTGCTGGTGTCTGGCTACACTGACACAGCTGAAGAGGCCAACTCTCATGACAGCTGCACACAAGACCTTAAGAAAGAGATTGACTGATGGTGTTTCACCATGTGGTCTCTCCTACCTTTCTGTAGAAACAAAGGAAGCAAAGATGCTTTTGGTGCCTCAGGTAGCAAGAGAAATAAAATCATTGCTAGTTTAACTACAAAAGATTCCTGTAATGGAGACTGAACTGCACATAAGAAATGGTTTGTCTCTGTTAATTTTCCTTTCTCCATGGGTTTTGTGGCTTAACCTTTGTGCAGACTAAACAGTAGTTCCTAGAGCACTGGTTTAGTGCCAGCAAGTTCTCCACTACTTGTCAGAATTCTTTTATTCTTGCTTTTCTGAAACATTTGAATTTGGCAAGCAAGGAGCAAATTTAGCTGAAGACTCTGTTTACAGGCCTCTCATGTTGTCACTTATTAACTAAGAACCAGACTCTGAGGATGTAATGATTGATACGCAGCAGCAACAACAATAACAATAGTTGCAAAGTATTTGTTCTGGGTAACCATCATCCACCAGCCCCATGAACAGCTCCTTCCCACACTTCACTGTGGGATTCAAAATCTATAATTTGAAACACTGTGCTCCTACTTCACCAGGTAACCAAAGCTTTCAAATTATTCAGGTTGTTTTTCTCTAACATATACCAAAATGTACAGTTTAATTCCTCCATGAGTACCATGTTAGACATATAAAGGCAATTATGTAGTGATGGCCAAGCAGCACCAGGACTGGCCTGTGAAGTGACCTGCTGTAGATCTCTGACTGTCTGAGTGTCAATGCCTTTATTTGCAGTACAGAACATTTCAGAGTCATTCCAGACTCCTTAGGAGCATTTTTTTAGGAAGTGTGGCCTGGTTTGTTATAAGGTTTTGTGTCTTATGTCTCACTCCAGTATGTATTTCTGTTTCATTAAGCTACTTAGGAGAAATCAAGTCACTTATTTTGCTTTCAAAATCACAATAATCATATAATATTCTGAGTCGGAAGGTACCCACAAGGATCATCAAGTGCAACTCTTAAGTGAATGGAAAATAATTCTTCAGAATGTAAGAAACACAGGGAGAAGATTCTCTTTTGTAATTACAGTTTCAGATAGAGATAGAAAAATCCTCCAAGGAAATCCATTTTGTCTTTGTATTAAGCTTTATCTTACAAAGCAAATAAAATTATTTTCTGCCTTAGAGAAAACATCCAGAATTCTTAGGCAGCAGGCATTTTGTGTGCAGATCAGATTGCATTAGACCTGTGCCATATAAAAAGATATGTAAAAAGTAAAAATACACAACAGTTTCATTGCATTTGGAAATTTAAATCCAAGTCTTTCTTCAGCCTATAACCTGAACCTAAGGCTCAGCTGGAAAGGATGCTGGTTTTGCCCAAAATTGATCAAAGGAGGATAATGAAAAGATTAGTTCCTCTCTCTCCAAGAGAGCAGTAGCAGCTGAGGAGTAGCTTTAGGCAACTCAGCCTTACTTACACCCCAGCTAACAGCTATGCAAACCACAGGATTTTACTTCCATGTGGTATTTTTTTGCTCTTTTGATGTCTTGTTTATATAAACTCATATGACTTTTGTTTTGAGTGAATCTCAAAACTTGAGAATATTCTCTCCTGATTTTACCTATATAATGAATGGCATGCTTTGCACATGTTTCATCTAAATAGGATTATCCCTGAGAAACTATTTTAAGTAATAACATAATTGATTGCTCTGTAAGTCTGGATTGAATTTGCCAGAACTTGCCAGAAACAGCCATGCTATTTCTTGATGCTAGCCTATTGGTTAGAAGCACAAGTCTTCTCCCTGAAAAATGTAATAATTTCTTGAACTTAATTTTTAAAACCAGGTAATTTTAGAACTATTGCCAATTACAATAAAAAAAATTAAAATTTTACTTAAAAACCACCTTTGGGATGATAACATTATTTTTTATGATCTGAATACTTCAGGAAATAACCAAAACCCAGTGAATTCTCTTCACATTTTACACAGATCACCAGTGGAAATCATATTTTTTGAGTTACAAAGGCCAAGCTTAGGTAATTAAGAGTTATCTGCTGATAAAATTTATTTTACCAACGGTTCCTGCATAAGCCTGCAAAGAACAGCACTCTTCCACTTAAATTTTCAGTGCATTAAAGAGGAAAAATAATTTTGTTTTCATAAATGCTTATGCAGCATCTAACAGAACCAACAACAGTTCAATAAAAAACACTAATGGAAAAAATGGATGTCTAAATAAGAAAGTGGAAGTCCATTTGCATCATCCAAGGATCTCACATTTGAATATCCTTCAAGATAAAAATGAGCAAGCCTTTCAAACCCATTCAACCTGGCTGGCTGCTACTGCACTCCCACAGCAAGTCCTAAGTCCAGGGTCTGATCCAGAAAACCCACTGACCTCTGGTTTTGCCTCTGAAGTAATACTTGGGGTAAAGCTCTGCCCAGTATTTGATAGCTAAAACAGCAGCCCAGTCCTTAAGAGCCCAGACTCCCCCAGGCCACTAGCTCAGGATGTCGGGAAGGCAGTTACTTCACATCCCTCTATGTGTGGAGTCTTGTTTGCAGATTTAATTATCTGTAAATGAAAAACAGTCAGCTTCAACGAGGGGCTGTTGTGGTTTGAATGGAAGATAAATTCTCACTCAGGTCTGGATTGTGATCCAGGTTAAAATAATAAAAGAGGAACATGCTCAGCCTTGCTTTACAGCCAACAGGCAGTGGACACGTTAGCAGAGTGATGGAGTTCATAATGAATAGAAAAAGGAAGGAGAGCACAAACGAAAGTATGTGGAGGCAGGAGGACATACAGGATAAAATACTGAAGGCTTAGCTCAAATGCAGTGCATGAGAATGAACTCAGAAAATTCAATGAACTCTGAGTGAATGCACAGAATTGGGGCAAAGAAATATGACTCTAAGCAGACAAGCTGTGAAGAAAATGAATGAAGATGAGAAATGGCAAGTAGATACATGGCACACGATGACACAAGAAGAATGTCTCTGAATGCCATGTCAATTGTCAGAAGCAGGGAAAGGGAGCAAGGGGAGGGAAGAGAACTGAACGAATACACCAAGGATGAAGACAAATGTAACTTTTCTCTAATAAGTCTTTTTTCTGTCTCTCTGTTTCTGCTACATCTCTTCTGTATTTTTCTTTTTATTCTTTGATTTCTCAGCCTCCTTTGGACTGAATTCTTTTGGGATCCTCCCTCGTGGGGAGCCCCGCTTATCTCAGTTCTTATGATTCAAAGAAAACTCCCGAGCTCGTTAGAATCTTGTTTCTTGTGTTTATTAACAGGTGATCACAAAACTTAACAGGTCTCTCTAGGCTGGTTACACAAGGTTAATCTTTGCAATCTGGTACATTTCTTTCTTCTGATGGTACAAACAAGGCCTTGTGGCTCACTTCGTGTCTGATGCACAAAATGGCCCCAAACTACGCAGTTCTTTTATCTTTATACCTATTTTTACCCAATTAACAATAGACATGTATATTATTTTTCTTAATGACCCAATGACCCATCACCTCTGTGCTGCACTGCAGCATTTTCTGTCCAATCCCTCACTATTACTCAAAAACCTCTAGGAGAAGAACATGAAGAAGAAAGAAGAATGGACAGGAGACAACACCCTAAATCCTCCATCTTGTCTCCTGTTCTCTAAACTAACTTTTTCACCAGGTGATTTAAAAAATAATTTTTTTTTATTTCTAATATTTTTTATATTTCTAATATACACACACTTTTAGCTTTTTCTATCTAACTTTAACATTTGTTTTCATGTATCACCATGAAAACGTGCTCATGAATTTCACATTATATGAAATTCAATGCTTTTCTAGATCTTATAACTAAGTATCAGAAACAAGGGCACACACTCTGTATTTCCAGACTCCAACAACAAATAATGGAATATACTGAAAACATGCACTGAATTAGGACAATATAAACATGGTGATCCACTCCCAACTTTTGTTTCAAACAAACAGCTTTTGGCAGTAGGAGAAGTAGAACTGAACATTATTTCTGCATGTTTTTACCAAAACTGAAAAGTTAACTATTGCCAAACATACAGCAAAGTCCACGTTCTCTGTTTTATCTACTTATTTACAGAGCTGAAATTTTTGTAAAAGTACTTATAACAATGTTAAGATTTGTGGATTACGCAGTCTGATTCAGAAAGTTCTGTGAGAAATGACCCCTCACTTTTAAAAATTTCAGAAGGTTTATTAAAAATCTCAACAAAACATAACAAAATAAGGAATAAGGAAAAGGAAATAACAGTGCTGGGAATTTTGTGACCCTCCACCACATGCTCACCTACAAAATGGATGCTGTGCCTTTTATACCCCTGGCCCATCCCAAAGTCTGTCGGTCAGCTTCTCCTTCACCATCCATTGGTGAGGGTCACTTTCTTGCAACTTGACAGGAGGCCAGGTGTTGTCCTGCCGTGCCTCCTAGTAACAAACCTTCCCCCCTCATGTCCCCAGATAAAACTGTGCAGTGGCAGCAATGCAGGGGGGAAAGGGGCTCTGGGGAGAACAGAGAACATCCTAACAATGAACCACAGTAATGTAATGATACAGCGATGAAAAGTTAACTAATGTTAATTAACATATGCACAATAATCATCCCATATTGCAAGACCCCATCATCACATGACCTATCTACAGTTCTTTTTATTGCCTGAACATACAGAGAAAGATGCAGGCTCTTTCTCTACCCTAGAAACAAAAAATAAAAGATTTATTAAAGGATATTATCAAACACCACCCTAAAGCATCTCTATGTGCCATAAAATTCTGCCTGTACTCTTCATAGTGCTTCTATATTTAGTCTTCAAACTGCTTTGCAAAGCAATTAATTTGCTCTTAATTTCCTAACCCATGGCTACCTCAATGCCAAGGAGAATCTTATTTTTAATCTCTCTTTTTTCCATCAACTTTATGTCAGGCCTAGTTCAATATCAGCATGGTCTAGCTATTTATTCAAGATCAGCATACTCTGCACAAGAGCCTTAGAATACACTGATACTCAGCATCTTTTCATTCTCTTACTTGCATGTGTCATTTTCCATAAACAAATAATAGACGTTTTACAAAAGACAAAGTTTATAAGGTTTTCAGTTCAAAATGGAAAATGTGATTTAATGTGGTCATTTGTATTCACAGCTTCACACTTCAACACTCAAACTCAGAATAACTGAATTGTAAGTTTGAGTTTAGGTAAACTTTTGGTTGACAGTATGTGGTAAAAAACCCTAGATTGTACTACTGAGCAAAGCTCAGAATCAATTTAAAAGCTTTAAATGTGGAAACTGGCATCAGACACTGCCAGCAAAATGAAAGTGTACAGGAGAAAGCACCCTTCAAAGAATCGCTGATCAAAGGAAATTATCTGTTTCTAAAAAATAATTTTAATTTGCAAACTATGTATTTGAATCTTTCCTATTCATAATAAGTTTTGCTTATTAAGGATGCTGAATACAATATAACTGAAAAGACAGTAGTATTTTCCATGAAAAAAAGCATAGTTATACACAAAATGTTCACAGCTTCTGTGACACAGGGAGTAGGAAGAAAAACTCTTCCAGAAAAGTTCAGTATACAAGCTGGTCATAATTTTCACCTGTCTTCTTTTTTTTTTTTGTCAGGTTTTCTATAATTTTTTGTGTTTGCCAAGAAAGAAAAAGAAATTCACATTATAAAGGAGAGAGGGGAAAAAAATCAAACCATAGAATTTGGGTACCAGGCCTGAAAGCAAGGATTTGTTTTGCACCCAAAATTAGGATATTCCATATATTATTGCACATCTTGGTGTAAGGGTTACAGGAGGCCCAGCAGGTAAGTGTAGTCCCCATTGTCATTTCCAATGACATTCTGTGTAGTGAAATTAGAAGAGTTTTACTGAATTAGCTCAAACAAGTATCTGCAGTGAAGAAAATCAATATACATAGAATGTCTAGCTCCCAAAAGCAAAGAAAAATGTGTACAGCATTTTTCCTTCTCTTCTATTTCTGGAAATCACTGAAGTATATAACAAAAAAAATTTCCAAGTCCTGGAAACCTGTCTACATACTGAGAAAATAAGTATGCATAAATCCCATAAGACAGTATATAAAATCATATTCTCCTTCCTGCTCACTAATGAGTAATTCAGATTAAACAAAATTAATAAATATTCAAATTAACTCCCTCAGGAACTGAGGCAAGGAACTATTCACTTCTCAGAGGAACATCTGTAATAAAAAGCATAAAATTATTTCAATCTGACAATAAGTAGCACAGACTACTGCACTTTTATAGAGATTTATTTAAAATAATTTATTAGATTATTTTATGATGCTTTGTGGGAAAGAATGAAAGTATGGTTCCATTTTTATTATAGATATTGCCAGTATCCTGCTCCCCAAACACAAGTCAAAACATGATCTGGAAAATATGTTCTTTTAATATCATTATTATATACGTTAGATATGCGCATTATAACTGCTCCCTGCAACTCCAGTTAGCAAAGATAATATTTTTAACAATGGCTTATAAAAATAGAGAAGTAAAGACAGGGTCCTAAACTGGCAAGTGGGCATTTCCACAGGAAAGTAATTGATTGGGTTTTTTTCCCATCTTTTTTCCTGCTACAGTTCACCAGTTGTTAAACTCATCTGATACTTCCATTTGTTGCTATGTAACAAAGCAAGTCCCCGTTTCTGATGTGATCTAAGATTTTCAATTTGTAGAAATTAATTCTTCGTGATGATAAAAAGTCATAATGATTACTGTCTCATAATTGCTATTTATACATATGTAAACAAAAATATGTAAACAAAGAAATGACAGAATTAATTAAGAAAATTTGTAGTAAACTTTGAAGTTTACAAAGTATGCAATGGATTTCCCTATCTCCCACTTTGCTCTTCAACTGTTTCTTCATTCTTATACAGTCTTTTCCTATTCTTACAGTTTTAATGGCAACAATGAAAAGAGATGTCCTGAGAGCCAAGAACAACATGCTGTTGTTGATTTGTACTCATAAGTCTCACTCAATGATTTTTTTTTTGTTCACTCAAAAAGTTGAAAACCCATTTTTCACTTCACCCCCAATCTGTGTGGCTCTTTGGGGATTTGAGAAAAAGCCAAAACTTTGCATACCCTGTCTTTGAGACTCAGATCTGAGATATATTACAGAAGTTCATCTAGGATTCCGACCTGCACTTTTCACAGCAGTGGCAACTCTGTTTGAGAAATAAATGGCTAACAATGATTAGCTGACATAACTGTTCCTGAAGAAGATATATATATATATATATATATATATATATATATACACACATACACACACACACACACACATACCTGGAAAGCAAAACTGTCAAGTTAATTAGCAAAATCATCTATACATGTTCAGATATTTCTCTGTCAAAAAATCTGAAAGACTGGCTCCAGAGCCACAAGTTAGTGTGTGTGTTAGCAATGATGTCACCTTGGTGACACAGTTTAACTGGAGCAATGGAAGGAGCTGTTAATGTTTCTCCTAGCTCAGCAGGTGTGAAAGTAACACAAAGGATACGAACAGTGGAATTCCCTTACATGCAAATTAACCAGACTCATTCTAAGTGTTGCACACAATTGATTTCACTGCCTGAGGAATGAATGGAGAACAAATTCTGACTCATTATATTGTGTAAATCCTTCTGAAAAAAAAAATGTAATTTTGAAATGCTACCAATTATTAACATCACTTTTATTTAATCTCAATTTCACAGCTACTTTTCTTAATCCTGCTTGTTTTCTCATTCATTTGATGACCCCTCATTCAGTAAAGTCCCAAAATCCGATTCCTCTAAATATGTTTAAGCCCAAATGTCAGTTAAGCTGTTTTGCTTTCCTTTTAGTTTACTGTAACTAGCTTTATAGAAAGAAAATTCAGAAGAGATGGCAACGCAGGCCCAAAGCTGTAAGTTCAGGTTCAGTTCAAGACCTTCATTGCTGATGAATATTATTGTGCAAGTCAACAGTAATCATCTCTAGTCAAAAACTGCCACTGTAGATGGCATTAACCATAGTTTCTGCTCCCTTTTTCTTGTCTAAATTAACCTTATTAATTATGGTCTGCAATATTAAAAAAAAATAATTGAAATACAAATTCAACAAATGAACTTTGTCATATTTTATTTTCTGAATAACTAGAAATTTCATTTGATAAAATACTTGATCAGATTCCCAAATTAAAATAAATGCTACAGCAAGTTTCTTAATAGACTAAATGCAAAACACTTCTGCTCTTCTAACTTGAAAGCAGCTGCATTTTTCAGTTTGAGATTGCTCAAACAACTGCAGTACATAATTCACTGTTTCATTGGCACAGATTTATCAGCCTAGCCAGCAGATTTTGAAGTGATTAATTTGGAGAAAAAAGATATCCACTCCCTCAAAATAGCACAAGAATCACAGCATAAAGCTTTTCTAGATATGTGTTCAGTATGGTTTTATTTGCAATTCTCATAATTCAGTTAAAGTCTTCCAGTATGAGTTTTAACAATGTAAAAGATTTCCTTTAAAAAGTGGACAAATAAAATTAATTTCTTTTCTGTAAGTCTTTTTATATTCTTTACCTGATATAAGTCATACAGAAAAAATCCCATAACATTACAGAAGAAATCAAGCATCTACCATACTGTATCAAAAATCTTATAAGAAGAAATGCACTTCCACATCTTTGTTTCTAAAAATAAATTTTGATTCCTCTTTGTTTTTATTTGCACCATTTTTAAAGGGCACTTCCATTACCATTACTTCCAAGACTGCATTTCCTTGAACAGTAACTAATAAAATGGAAAATTAGAATGTATTTAAATAGAGAATCAGCTGCCCACATGGTTTCTAGAACACTTAGACTTGTTTTTATGTTCAGTAACAGAAAGGCAGTGAATAGAAACTGTACCGCTCCATTTTGCTACATGGCCATCTCGAGAAGAGTAGCTAAATGAGTCTCCAGAACAGGAGCCTTTCTTGAAGAACACAGAATGGGGAGAAGGCACACCTGGTCTCAAAAGACAGACACTCCATATAGTTTTATTTCTATCACATTACCTTTTCAGACAAGGCCATGTTTCCTTGAACAGCAACGATTTTTAAAAGTGCACAGCCTCACAAGATAAAATAATAATTTTTGTATCTAGAAGTTATTTTTTCTGTCTTCACAGTCAAAGACATGATGCTATCATGCATTTAGCTATATTTTCCAGATTTTTTTTTGCAAATACAAGCACTGGGTTTTCGAACTTAGTGCTGACAGTTTCTTAGAATCATGTATACCTGTGATGATAGTAAGAAGCCAGACTAATGAATGGTTTTCTCTTGTCTTACAAAATACCAACTGCAAATTAAAAAGCTAATGCAATGTAATGTTAGTGATCTTACATTAAATCTCAAACAAGGATAGGAAAAAATACTTTTGCATTTTTCAGGTTGACTGCATATTCCCTAATTTACCACGTAACATTTAGTAAACTGGACTAAAGAAACCTCTTCCTTATTAGCAGTTTCTCTTAAAACCCATCAAAATTAAGGCATTACACAGCACAGGGCAATTTCAACCCTCAGGAAGAACACTGTGGAAAAGAGGCAGATAATTTATAGTACTCAAAAAATCCCAAGGAGACATGCAAAGGGCAACCATATTTTACAAAGAAGGGGAATGTGAAAACAACCTATTATTCCAGTAAAACATGTAATCAAGCTGTATGAATATAGAATATACACAATCAAGCATCTCAACATCCTCCTTAAATTGAGGAGCCCAGAACAGGACACAGCACTCCAGGTGTGGCCCCACCAGTGCTGACTTCAGGGGAAGAATCACTTCCCTGGTCCTACTGGACACACTATTCCTGTTACAGCTCAAATGCCATTGTCCTTCTTGGCCACCAATCCAGAATTCTGGCTCATGTTCAGTCTACCATCAGTCAGTACCCTCAGGTCCCCTTCTGCCTCGCTACTGACCAGCCACTCTGTCCCCAAGCTGTAATGCTGCAGGGAGTTGTTGTGGCCAAAGTGCAGGACCCAGCATTTGTACTCACTAAACCTTGTATCGTTGGGCTTGGCCCATCAATCCAGCCTGTCCAGGTTCCTCTACAGAGCTCTCCTACCCTGCAGCAGATTGACACTGTCCCCCAACTTCATATCATCTGCAAATTTTCTAATGGTGGGCTCCATCCCCTCATCCAGATCATCAATAAAGGTATTAAACAGGACTTCTCTGCTTGTAAACAGCAGGCCCAGCAGACCCTCACCCTGGTAGGCTCACTCACCAGCTGTGACTAGAAGCTCTCCTCCATACACTCCAAGAACATCCTAGACTCCCTCTTCTCTGCTGTGTTAAGTATCCAGCAAGTATCTGGCAAGTTAAGTCTCCTGCAAGAACAAAGGCTGGCAATCTTAAAACATCCTTCAGCTGCTTATAGAAAAAATTATCCACTTCTTCATCCTGCTTGGGTGGTCTGTGACAGAGTCCCACCAGCATGCCAGCTGTGTTAGATTTCCCCCTGATTCTTACCCATAGGCATTCAGCCCTATTGTCATTAACCTCAAGTTCTGTAGTGTCAAGAGACTCCTTAAAAAACAGCCACTCCTCCTACCTCTCCTGCCTCTTCTGAACAGTATGTAACAATCCATTGCAGCACTACATTCATACAAGTCATCCCACGATGTCTCTGTGATGGCAACTTCAGCACAGCTTTCCTTCTCTGCAATGGCTGCCAGCTCTCATTTGTTACCAGTGCTTCATGTATTAGTGCATGTCTGCTTCAGCTGGGCTGATTTCACCTCTGAGTCTGGCTTACCACCCATCTGGGAGAGCTGGGCTTCATCCCTTTCCCCCTTCAAGCTAGTTTAAAGTCTTCATAATCAGCCCTGCCAGCAATGGCATCTCTCATGGGTGAGAATCCTTTTGCAAGGGTTAGATAAATGAAGCCATCTGACCCTGACCATCAGGCCTGGTGCCATAAAAATTGCCCCATGATCAAAAAACCCCCAAAATTCCACTGTTAGTACCAGTCCTTAAGCCACTCACTGTTAATCTATCCCTTATAACTAAAGCACACACAAATAAAAATTCCTCACATAAAGATAAAATAATTCCACATCTTTCATCTTTGCTGTTTTTCTGAGAGTTTACTGAAAGTATTTAGAAGAACAAAATTTTCAGTTTTCATATTGGTACAAAAAAGTTCATCTACAGCAGAGATTGTGAAGGTAAAGATTCATAGACAAGAATCTGACTTCAGATGCAGGAATGTAAATCATTAAGTCTTGACAGCTTCTTCTCTGCCCCTCATCATCTTCAGGTAGGTAAATTAAAACAATTAAAGTGAATTTAGTCCCAATAACTTAATCAAAGACAGTCTCTTCTAAATGTTTTTTTCAGAAGCCCTCAGAAACACCTATGATATGAATCAATCTTCAGATCAAATAAAAATCATTACAGAGTTTTAAAAAGTCATTTTATTCCATAGATGATAATTATTTTTCTTAATGTGGTCAGGAAAAAAATCCCACATAATCCAAAATAGTTGTAAACATTGTTTATACTATCCTGCTGTACTTTTAATCTTTATTGTATAAAGCAAACCCTGCACTGAATATTAAAGAAGGTATTGTAAGTTGAAAATGGAAAGAATGTTTCTTGTGCATACTTACAGGAGTATGGTTTGAAAGACTTTCATCACCAAAGGAGGGACCTCTTTATGCACTTATGTCTTGCAAAATTTTCTTCTCTCAATTAACCCTTTCTTTTCCTATAAATTTCCTGTAACAACCAAACACAGCTGCCAAATTGCATTCTCTGTTTCTGACATGATGCCCAGCAAAGGCAGACAAAATTCTAAAAATTACTCAGGTGACAACTTGAAAATTACAAAAGTTCTGATGTTTCCCCACTCTGATGTTTTGATAGGAAGATTCAGAAATATGAAGTGGTCAAATCCGATTAACTTAAATATTAGGATTGTTTTTTGTTTTACTAGCAAATTAAAAAGATTCATATTTCCCAGGTGGACTTTACATGAAAGCACAAAGAACCATAAATAAAAACATACAAAAAAAGTATTGTTTTAAGCAACCTGTAGTTTCTTAAGAAACCTTTCTGAAAGACACAATGCCATCTGTTCATTTTATTCTGGTTTCTGGCAAGTGCATTAGACCTGGACAGATGATGCCAGGCTATGTGACAAAAGGTGATAACAGTTGGGGGTATCCAATTAACACCGTCCCAGGAGTTATCAGCCCATCAAAGACCCAGCTGCACAAGGCTGGCTAAAGTGTTTTTCTCTTGGTGTTCACTTTATCCCAGGTCTTCAACAGGAGTATGGACATACCGGGGTTAAAATCAGGTAAAAACAGCAATAGAGCTTTTTCTTCATGCAACAGGTAGCAGACTTTTGGGTTGCTTTGCCTCTGAACAATGTGATTTTGAGAGTTTTCATGGGTTGCAGAAGAGATCAGACAAGTACATGCAGAGAAATTACACCAAGAGCTACCAAACCAAAACAGGACCAAGAAATCCCAAGCAGTGAAAATACTCAGTGGCTGGAAGTGTACTTGGGGGGAAATATCCTCTATACCTGTCAGATGTTGGTGCTGCTTGACATAGAGGAGTGACCCATAGCAGACACTTTTTATTTATTAGGAGATGAAACATGATTGGAGGGTTTTAATGTCTGAGACTTCACTCAGCAAAGATAAGTCTATGACAAAATTTTTTATACCATGAATTCTGCAGAAGACAGGAAAGATGAGCTAGCATAGTCTTCAATGAGAAAATGCAACCTGAAATTCTAAGAAGGTAAACTTAGTTGCTATGAGTTACAAAAAGGGATGCACTCACATCAGATGGTTCATCTCAGAGTTAGAGAAAGCAGACTTCACTTGTACAGCTTTATCCAGCTGAATCTTCTCTATCCTCCTACTCTGGGTGGAAAATACCCCACAAAACAAGTTCTTCATGTAACACTGTAAGTACTGTAGATAGTAAAATAGCCATTTATGTAACTCATACAAAGTTAAAGACATATTGTTGTATGGAGAACGTGTCAAGAAAAGAAAAAAAAAAAAGTACATTTGCAATTAAACTGATGTTTCAGTCTGAAGGAACATTAATAATTTATTACCAAAATGGTTGAAACATAGCTTTCCATACACACTTGTGTACTTTTCCATTTTATGCAACATTGTTCTGAAGTGTTTTACACATGACTTTGTAATACTTCGTGCTATACAGACACAAATAAGTGTATGTTTAATCACAGTGTGTGTTTAAACAAGTCTGATTTGTCTCATGGCAGTGACTGCAGTCACAAAAAGGAAGAACTGATCCTAGATCAGATATTCCTGTCTGAAAATGGGAATTCTTTCCCCCACCCACCTGCCTACTCCTCCAACAACAAAAAGCCTTTATCAGAGGTGATATGTTCCCCAAATGTCTAGTTTCTATGCATCTTCATGAAAATAATTTCTAATTAACAAATTATCAATCCTACATTTGTACCTACATCTAGGTCTATGCACACAACATATCTCAATTTCTAGTGAATTTCTAGAGTGAGATAAAAGCCATAAGATACTGCATGGTAATGTATACATGAGTTACAAAATTGTAAAAGTATTCATGCATTTCAACTAACAGAAGATGAAGCTTGGTGTTTAGAATATAATCCTAGAATTGAATTGTTTCAAAATATATTCAAATATAGCTAACAACTGAAAATAGTGAGACTGATTATTTAGTCAGTAAGTAGCTGCACTTCAACAACAGTTTTCTCTTCTCTTGCTCCCTCAGGAAAAAGAGTCACTACCAGCGTCACAGCACTTGTCAAACATTTGTTTGCTCTCCAAACAAATTTGATTCTTGATGGCATTTGTTTGACTGATCTCTAACCCAGAATTACCCCCCTTGGCTGTGAGATATTTCACAGTCACATTTCACACCACATGCATGATGGAAGTGATTCATAATTCGTTACTTCCGCAGTGTGCTCCTATCCAATCTAAGTCAGCCTCTCTATCCTCCTTTTCTAGTCTCATCAGGGTAACATATTCAGGATACATTTCCTGTAAGCAACCCATTAAGAAGGAAGAGCTCTTCCTTTCTGTACAAGTCTAAGTATAAAGGATTTTTTATAAAGCTCTTAAAACAAAGAGTGGAAATTAGTCATCATGCAAATAGGCTCTAACTGTGTTGTTATTCAAGTCCTAGGTTACTAGAATAACTGAATCCTCTCAATTCCCAGAAATGTGGTAATAATTAGGCTGGAAGGAGGGAAGAGATGAACAGGGAGTGAAAAAAAAAGTCAAAACAAAGGCTAAGGAGCTATGACTAACAAAACCAAGCAAAAGGAGGAATAATTGACACTGTTTCTATAAGAATCTAATAAAACTGGCAGTAGTCGTAGAACAAAGATCTTACTGTTATTCCTACACTCCCAAAATGTGACGACAAACTCATGAAACAACAGTTCTGGATTAGGTCCAAAGTGCCACTTGAACAAAAAATAACTTTTCTTGAAAAAAAACCGCAAGGCATGGAGATTATACCGGTATATTATACCAAAACTCAAAATCGTAACATGATGAAACAAGTGACAAAAAAGGAAATAAATCATAACTACACAGAAAGAGTGTTGTATTATACAATCTCTTAATGTTTACAACAAACAATGGTATCGTCATTGCAGCTATACTATGATGTAAACAAAGCACACAGGCACACAGTCAAGAGACACACAGATTTGGAGTGCATGGTGTGTGAAGGGATTGAGGTTCAAGTACTAGCAATGAGCTGGGTAGAACAGGCTTGTCATATAGGCAAAGCACAGCCAAATATTTATTCTACTAAGTATTTTTGCAATTATAGGAAGCATTCACATTTATGCTGTTTGAATTGTGTGATCTATACCCCTGTAAAGTTGAGTTGCCTACTTCTCATAAAATTAAATTGTGTGAGATTGTAAAGTTACCATTCCTGCTTTAAGAAAATATCATAAAATAAACAGCTAGAAAAGTCAAAGGGTTTTCAAGGGCTTCATGATCTGTGAGCAAAAAAGTTCATACAGGGAAGAAGATACATATTTTCAGACTAACAGAGGGTCAAACAGAGCCTCGTTAAGTTTGTATTTAACAGCATCTTTTAGATGAGGTGCTTCTCACACAACTACTTACATTTACTTGCTGGATTCTGATCAGGGACATTCGCTTTTGTCAAAGGGCAGTTTGGCAGTTTCACTTTTGAAGAAAAAAGAACATAGTGGTAGTGTAAAATGCTCTTCTGTTTCAGAAATGCTCAGCAGCTGAAAGTACCACAAAGCAGAGGCCAGAGAAACAGTAAGAAAGGACCTGATAGTACCAACTCAATAGCTTCTGCTTCTCTTTCTTCCTGCTTTTTTCTTACTGGCCATCTTTCAAAAATCCAGACTTTAAGATTAAAACATTCTGACATTGCAAAACCAACACAGAAGAAAATTCATTGGCATATCCAGGTTACAGCTGTAAAGTATTCACAGAGTACCAGTCTGAAAAGTACAAGATACGTGCTGCTCAGGTTATCTGCTTCTTAGATATTTCAGGTTTGCTTTCCCAATGGCACAAACATGACAAGGAAGCAGTTAAGGCATTTATCCTCATTGCTTTTCTGTGATCAAATCAGTCCTAAGGCCTATCAGGGAAATATCTGCAACCATTCTAGTGTCTCACTGAATTTTAAAGGTTAATATCCTTTGAATGTAGTAACAAAAACAAGAAGAAATATTCATATGCCACTCATTAAAGGGGTACATTGTTCTCACCAGACTCTTCTTAATACATCAGTCATTTTTCCTCAAAGAAAACATGAGAAGCACCAGCTGGACAGGTATCAATCTACAGAAATGCAAACATTTCAATTTTCTTTCATTCAGCATCTGAATGGGACCAAGGGTAAGCAAGAGAAGCCCCAGAATGCCAAAAAAGAAAGAACTAGAATTCTTCCCTACAACTCCAAAAATATAACTTAAAAACCCTGTTCTGCCTGGAAAAGGGGTTTCTCAGTCCTAGGGTGACAGATAACATACAATGACTGGCAACAACAGTTTCTATTTTCTCTTTGCTTTTAAGAAATGTGTCAAAATAAATATCCATTAATTGCTTCCCTGAAAAACTTAGACATGGGAATAAAACTGGCATTCTCCTTACATAAAAATATAAAACAAGCAAAATTAGAGAGCATGCTGAACATTTTGAGGTTCCCTACAGAAACCATATCCAACTCCATGCCTAATGGCCGTGTTAAGGATGTATAATTATTTCTCCCTGTAGCTCTTCTTCAGGGAGAATGAGGACTTAAAAAAATCAACACAATAAAATGCTCTCTAATGTAAAAGGAACACTCATTTTTGCTAGCCATTGATGCAGATAAAACAAGGAACGATACCTGAATTTATCTGCATGTTTCATTTTAAGGAACTATTAAAACTACATCTAACTTCTATTAGATTATGCATTTGTGCCTAATAGTACAGGCCTGTTGTCTACTTGTGGGTGAAATTTTACAAAGCTTAGCATAAAAAGGTCAGTCTCGTGGGACTGATTCTGAAACCCTTTCACATATTTGGTTTATTATACATTTGCTCATTTCAGTTAGTAGCATTGTCAAACATAGTATTATCCAGCTGGATTTGAAGAACAAATCTAAATCTGTTGTCTAAAAAAGGCAATTGGAGGAAATAAACATTGTAAGAAATGCTTGCAACACTCTATTTAAGCAACTAATGCTTCTGCATAAGAGAGATTGAAAGCTGAAATCTTGCAATAGACAGAATTCTTTGGAAGTCGATTGTGATTCAGCAATAAGATGTCCCATTTAGAAAATGTTATGAAGACTGCTAAGAGGCCTACAGAAATAGATTCTTTAGTTGGAGAATGTAATACTCACCTCCCACATGGTACTAATTTATAAGCATAAGTCTTACAACACTTAGTGAATATTTAGCTTGTTAAATATGTTTTAATTTTTTTGTCCTGTTGTCTTTGTTTGACACAATTTAAAGAAGAACACTATGGAATGAGTTATCTCCCTCTATATGTTCAACCAATCCCTTTCCAACAATAAGGACTGATACAAGTAGATATAAATGAAAAAATGGGTTTACTAACAAAAAGACTGGCAAGAGAAAAAAAAAAAAGTAAATTACTGCTAGATACCAAACTATTGAAAACTCACACCCCCAGAGGAACAAAGAGAGACCTGAAATGTCAGAAATACCCTTCCCAAGACAGCACAGGGCAGGGACAGTCTCAGGCCTGTAAGGCAACGGGGCAGGATGGTGTCAGATCCCTCTTGGGAAGGCAGGAGCCACACAGGGCAGTTCCAGCAGCAGATGATGGCCCAGCAGCTTGTCTGGAGCCAACCTCCTCCCCACAGCAACACACAGCAGGGCAGGCAGGGCCAGGTGAAGCAGCTGAGCTGGAGCCACTTGGTGTTTTCTCGTCTTGGCTGAGTGCTGTGGGTGGTGACCCAGATTGGAGCCAGTGCTGCTGTTGGCACGATGCCTCAACTGCAGACAGGCACCTGTAGAATTCTCCCCAAGGCAGTTCAAAACTGCTAACTGCAGCCTGTCTGAGATGAAAAAATAAACAAAAAAGCAAAAGCCAGCTCCAAAAGGGAAGAGAAAACCTTTGCCTGAGTAAAGACCAAGCAGTTTGTGAAGTAAATGCCACAGGCAAAGACCTGGAAGTTGTCTGGGATCACCAGTTTTAAAAATGCCAGTGGTAGCATTCCTCACACACACAAGGTCCTCATTTGTAGTGTCTTAAACATACAACAGCTACTTTTGGGTACAGCTAGATATGGAATACAATAGCACTATGAATCGCATCAGGACACATGTATTGAATTAGGAAATAAAACAAATTAAAGGAAATAACTATAGCTTTAAGTGGTTATTTTGAAATAATTTTTCCTTCAGTTTTTCAGATTCTAATTACTTACTACATCTCCTGGTATATTTTTGCTTGAGCTGATAACCTAACTATTGAATTTGAACCTAAACACTCTAATTGAAGAGAAGGAAGGGCAATTTTTATTATTTATGTTGAGAAAGGAAGTAATGAAACAGAAGTATCTTCCCTAGAAAGGTCAGAAGGGGTAACAAATGACCAGAAAACTGAAAGTGCTAGAATCAACATCTATTACCAAAGACTTCCTATATTTACACCAAAATGTTAGTCTAAAAAGGGTTTTTTCACCAATTATGAAAATCTGTGTGGTAGTTTCCCTTTACTGAGAGGGATTTTTCCCCTTCAAACAGTAAATCCAGCATCATAAATTACTCTGATATTCTGTTTATTTCTTTCTTATTAGATTTATTGCTAATATTCAGCAAAGATTTTAAAAGAAAATTAACTGATGAATGGGATAGGAAACAAGAACTTCTTCTGGTGCTAAGTCATAAAAAGAATGTTTATGCCTAGTGGGGGTAAGGTCAGGTGATGTGTGCATGTTAAGTATAAAGTATTCATAAAGTAGCAAGTTTCTGACCATTTCCACTTGGATTATGAGGGCTTCATTCTACTTCTCTTCCCTCTCTTCCAATTCAGGGTGTTGAGCACCCTGAGGACAACCTTGCCAATAAAGACTGAGGAAATGAAGGTATCAAGTATCTTAGCCTTTTCCTTATCCTTGCTCCCTATGTGTCCCCCTGATGCAGTAAAGAATGGAGATTCTCTTTAACCTTTCTTTTGTTGCTGATGTACTAATAGGAGATGGTTTTGGTTTTGTTTGATTTTGGGGTTTTGTATTGTAGTAACAAAATTAAGTCCTATATGGACTTTGATCCTTTTAATTTTCTCACTGCAGAACATTGTGACATTCCTGTAGTCCTCCTAAGTTATCTACCTTTTCTTCCAAAGGTCATAAACCCTCCTATTTATCCTGAGTTCCAGCCAAAGCTCTCTGTTCAGCCAAACTAGTCTTCTTCCCCCATCTCATGGTCATTGGCTTCTCCCGTGTCTTTTAGATTTCCTTCTTAAAACATGTCCTGCCCTACTGTCCTTTGCCTGTCAGAGCTGCCTTCCAAGGGAATCTCTCAACCGCTGTCCTAAACAGCCCAAAATCTGTCCTCTGAAAGTCTAAGGTTGCCATTCAGCCAATCCCTCTCCTTACTTTTCTGACAATTGAAAAAATACTACCACTTCATGATTCCTGTGCACAAGAAAGTCTCCAACAATCACAACACTAACAAGTCCTTCTCAGTTCATAAATAGCAGGTCCAGCAGGGTATGTCCCCTGGTTGGCTTGCTCACCAGCTCTGTCAGGAATTTCTCTTCCACACTTTCCAAGAACCTTCTGGACTTTACTCCTGCTGTATTTAACTTCCTTGAGACATATGGGAAGTTTAGGTCCTCCACAAGAACAAGGGTCAGTGACCACGAGACTTCTCCCAGTTGCTTTTAGAATATTTTATCTGCCTCTTCATACTGGCTGACAAGTCTATAATAAAGAGTAATCAACTTCCTCCTCAGGTTACCTTAGCTTTGTTGTGAGCAAGTTGAATTTAGAGTGCTTGGCAAATCCATTACATGCATTTATGAATGCATATATAAGTTACTTTTGTGAAAATAGGCATTTTATTGGCATAGAAAGAACACAAAGTCATTTAACACGCCGTCCTTCTAAAAAAAACATATTGATACAAATTCACACAGGTAAGTAGTCCATCATAAGGAACTGTAAAGTTAAGGCTCACATACATTCTTGTCTGTTATGGATTCTGCTGTAAGTGGAAAGAAACCCAAAAGATAGCTATTTTTAAACAGAAACTTCTAACATCAAAGTGAAACACTATCAATTGAACAGTGAGGAAAATTTCTCTATGATACAATGTTTGATTGGATAATTTGAAAGGAAAGGAAGCTGAGATCTGTCAAACAGAATTCAAGCATTAGTAACTAGGAACATGAAAAACTGATTTCCTCTGGGACAAAAGCAATTTTGTTGTTGGAGGAACTAGTGGGATTAGTACAGGGCAGATTTTTATGATCCTTATCAAGAAGGTACTCTGTATCAGCATCCATTAAAAAGACATCCCCTCAACTCATTTTGCTATGCCACAAAACCTAGAAGAATACTGTAGGTTTGAATGTGTATTTTCCCATTCTGGTCTAAACTCTGTACTATATTCATTACATCCACTTATAAACTGCATAATCAAGAGAGATAAAATTTGAGGCAGCAGAGATTATCACAATTTGGTGGATCTCATGGGGAAAGCTACATATCCTCAGATGCACAGGAAAAAAAGGGTGAAGACAACTAGAATAACTGTATCCATTTACCACACTCACTTTACTTGTCAGCAATAGATTTCCTCTCTTGTAGCTGAGAAGAAACACAATACAGATGCCACTCACAAGCTACCTCTTGTAGGCATGACCCACACCAACAAACATTAACATTATTGAGGTCTCCTTTAGACTTACAGTCTATGTGTGGTCTGCTTTACAGAGTTTTCTCATTTTTTCTATTAAGAAATTTTAATGCCCTTACAGAAATCCAAGTTCCCAAAGATTATAGCTGACTAGATGATACTGGTGATGTCAAAATAGCAGCACTGCAGGACTTTGACTTCACTTTCAAGAGTGTAGCAGACCCATTCACAGTGTGACATCTTCTGCTTCACAATGCACATTCACAGCAATACTGATCTGGATAATCATCTAATTGTGGAGTTAGTGCACATGGTTTCACTTTATATCAACCTTTCCTGTGCTTGCTGTGTGGCTTTTGGCAAGATCATAAAAGATATGACTCAACCACTTGTCAGCACAATTTTTATGAGCTAAGAATAATTAACTAGGAAGCAAGCTTGTCTCTAAAGTAAAACCTTAATTGATTTTTAATTTTTGAAGCATTGTGTTTGAAGTGGAGTTAGCAAGAGACAGTTCCATAAGATTCCCAATGGTTTAGAAGCATGTCTGGAAATACTTAAGGGATGTGTGTAACCAGCTATCCGTATGAATAATTAAAACAAGTTTGCCTTGTTTCACTAGTGACTAAATTTTCCAACATCTTACTAAAACAATGATGGTTTCTTCTTCATTCTTAATTTAAGATCATTATATGTTTACCATAAAATGCTCAAAAGCTAACGCCAAAAGCAATATTCCTCTGGACTTGCTGCCCCATTAACACAACAAAAATCTAACTTTTCCTATGTGTTCCTAACCTCATGGTCCTGAAGTCACCAAGCAACAGATGTGTTTAGGATTGAGAACATGAATATCTGCTTAGAGAATAGGCAGTGTTTGAAGAGAAAAGGCACATTTACTTATCATGGAGAGGATTAAAATAAGGTATCTACTACTTGTATATATTTGGAGTGAAGTAACCTACTCTCATGCATTTCCTATCTGTTATTATTAGGCTGACTTACTTGAGAATAGTTAGGTAATAGCTTCCACTATTTTTTGGTTAGTGGAGGATCTGTACCTTAGAAAGGCTGAATAAAAATTTTTGATCACATATGAAAACCTCTATGCTGCTTCCCAGAACAGCTGTGGTCTTTTTACTCTGTATTCTTCTATGTGTCTTGCCCACTTTAAGGCTAAACACTTTAAATATTATAAATAATTTAAAAATTAACATTACCTGCAAAAAACCTTTAAATTTAATTACACAGCACTAGTCAGCAGGAAAAAATTCTTTCATGACAGCATAATTCTGATACACCTGTCATACAGCACCAGCAAGTTTTAGAGTTGGATAAATCTCACGATCCTTTTTGTATATATTGCGCTAAACAGATCAGTCTACACTTTGTTTATATCTGGATAGAATATGTTTTCCAACTCTACTTAAGTTACTATTATTACTATTATTACTATTACTATTATTATTATTAATAATACTAATACTAATAATTTCTTTCAGAGAGGAAAAAAGTTTACAAAATCTTTGCCTATTTTTGGATAATTCTTAATTCTTCCAATGTTTCTTTGGCAAAAACTTTTTTGGATGCTCAAAGAAACCTTACTGTATTTTCAAGCAATATTCTCTGTTCCATGATTCTATGTGAACCACGGTTTGATAGCCAAAACTTCCTCTTTCCACAGAGCAGTCCCTTTCAACTAGCACATCACAAAATCTGGTATACATTAGTGGTTTTCCAGTCCAGCTTCAGTGTAAATGAATCACCTCTCTTTACTGGTTCCTTCCTATGCCTCATTTTTTGCTATTTGCTTCAAGTCAGGATCTAACCAAAATGTCATAATGCTCCACTCTGAGTCACTCATTACAAATGGTTTTCTTACCTGAAAAGAGCAATAGCTACCTCAGAGCAGTAGCAATTCTACCACAGGTTAATGATTAGATGGGGCTCAAGTGCACCATACCTTTACAAGAACAGATATATCAGCTTAAAAAATCTAGTCTGTGAAGATTTATACAATCCCTTTTCTAACATACCCGTGCCTACCAATATGGCTCTGATCTATTCATTATCTTGTAAAATTATGTCAAAACACTTTTTCATGAAAATAAATAATACCATCCAATACATTTCTCTGTGGCACAAATATCCAAAATATGTATTTGCTGTAGGAAAGGAGAATGCCAATATGGAATTCAACAGACACAAGCAGATGTTTCCATGTTTTTTATTACACATATGTCATGGGGTAGCTTTACCTTTAAGACAGCTGAGGAAAGAGGGGAAGTTGAAGCTGCTGGTGGCTGATGGGAGTAATTCATTGATGAAAGTACAACAGTTCCACTAGGTAGAGAGTTCTTGTATTGTGCTGTTGGGTTTTGTGGCTTTTGTAATTAAGATTAATTTACATTTTTATTTAAATAGGATAAATAAGATTTTTGAGGGGTTTTTTTTGTGTGTGTGTGGTGGTTTTGATTTTTGCATAAATAACTCTTCCTCCCATCTACTGCAATTTCTAGGATTATGTTTTTAGCTAGAATGGACAAATCAATTTAAATACATAAAAATTAAGGAATGTTGCATAAGGGAAAAAAAAGATACACTAGTCCAAACAAGTCCTGCATTTCATGAACAAACATTTCTATCCACCTACTTTGGCTACTTTTCTTTATAGTTTGGAACAAATGCAACTAGTTTTGAGACTAGTGGAAGTAAAAGTATATATTTGATCATATTATCCACTACCTTTCAGGCACTAAAGAAAGACAAAGCCATTACTTTTACATCTTAAATTAATCTTGTATGATAAAATAAAATAAAAAATATTTAATTAATTAAATACATTTTTGCTGGCATAGTCTTTTGGAATCACATGATGATGAATGTATGTAATCTCTTGTCTGTTTGCTGTGATTTATGAAGCCTTCAAGCTGCCTGTCACTACTTAATCTGATTCATTAACTTCATTACAAATCAATCATTTTCATCAAAATATATCAAATATATCGAAATGACAGAATTTATTAAATACTGTAGGAAAGATGTAACTAATCCTCATACAGGGATTTAGATTATGTAAATGAAAATAATTGTTCATAATTGAAAAGTTACTGTGTATTAAGAAAATACTTTATTCTCTTAACTTTTTCTCTCCCCTCAACCTTACTGATGGGACCTAAAAAATAAGGTGTTTATTTAAAAATTTAATATAATTTTAAATTAATTAAAAGAAAGAATTTCACGATTTCTTAAATATTGGGGCTATAACATATTATTACTTGGATCAAAAACTTCATATTTTATATTGTGGGAGTTTTGTGATATTTTATGGCAAGATACACAGAGAAATGAAGAATCAAGAGTGTTATATTCACTTTCTTGCCAATTGCCTCATCATGCCCAGATAGGAAGTAAATCCCTCCAAACATTAAGTACTGCTTTTTTTGTTTCTTTTAGCTACTTCTATTACTTCCTTTTCCTATAGACATGCAATTCCCTTTCTTGCCAACAGCATTAATGAGGCAAAAATGAGAATATCTAATTTTTACTGAACTAAACTCGCTCCAGGCTTATATTCTGGTACCTGAAACATTAAGAATAATGAATAATTAAGAATAAGAATAAGAATAAGAATAAGAATAATAAATCAAAAAAGCCCAAAACCCAAGTAACATCAAAAAGAACCCAAACTAAAAATTAAAAAAAAGGACCACCACTCAAAACAAACAAACAAACAAACAAAAGAACAAAAAACTCACAAGTTTAAGTTCTCACCTGTAGTTGTTGAAAGGAACTTCTCTTCCTAGAAGCATATTGGTTGTTTCTTAAGCAGAAGAAGGAAAAAGATGCAGGAATAACAATCTTCATTTTAGAAAGAGCCAGCTCAAAATAAAGTGGTTTGAAAAGTCGACCGTTTCTTGAAATTTGTTTCTGGTCACTCTGTTCATACAATAGGCATAGAAAACAAGTACATAAACCATAGATTTAACAGATAAAAAGATATTAGAATTTTTTAATACCAACCCAAGCATCGCAATGTCCATATGCTTTTCCTGTGTGAAAATTTGGATAATACTTCCATAACTTAAGGGGATCATAGGGATAGAAACATCAAGGAGTGAAGGGTGCTTTAGTTCTGAGATAGCATGGTCCAGCAAATGTGTAAAACCTCTAGCCTATGAAATGCCATTCATTTCAATTTTATCTGTTTCCAATTGTAATTATTTTTATATGGCCCTTTCTAAATGTTTTAATATGAAGGGTTCTTCAAGTGTATTCCAACTTCAATGTTATAGCTTTCAGATTATGAATTATTTTATTCTGTTATTTTTTAAAAATAAGTACTTGTGTAACAGAGAAAGCCTCTAATACGACAAGGTACTACATGTACCAAGTAACTGTACACAAGTGCAAGACTTTCCTATCACTGTAACACAAACAACCACAGAAAATTAATTGGCTTTGTGCTCATTTTAGTGCTTGATAAAGGAGAAGTTTAACCCCAGTTAATGAATTGAAATCTAATAGTGCTATATGGGATTTAGTCGTCACAAAGCAGTAACTAACATTTATAGAAACATTGTAGAAAAGATATTTGATTCTAGACAGACCTGAAAGAAAGCATTCTGCTGAATCTATTGATATGTACATGACACTTTGACAGGGGCTTAGTGTAGGGGTTCCCTGAACAGGTGTATGATATTTGATTGATTAGGTCTTATAAAGTCTTACTGTTGTGAAATCAAGGGTATTAAATTAATTAATTTTTCTTTATGGTTATTCTGAGATAGCTGTATTTTAAATTTGATCAGTGTCACAATAAAAAAGATGTTACAGCAGAAATCCTACATTAGGGCAAGTCTATGTAGTTGCAGTATTTCACTGTGAAGTCCGTGGCCTCCTCAAAGTTCAATACAGAAATTAGTAACAGTCAAAGGCTAGAGAGGTGATTTTGGAACATCAAAAAATATGATTACATATAGAATATTTTCCCATTTACACCAGTCATTAAAAAATAAAAGAAACAAAGAAAAGAGAAAGAAAGAAAATAGGAATCCATGAACTGACTCCTACAGAAAATATGGCAGCCATAAACCAGCAAAGTTTTTTAGCATACATACAGGGGTAAAAACCAATTGAGAATACAGAAATATAGCTTTATTAAAATATTTAATAAATTTCTAATAAATAGATTGACATCTATAACAGGTATTAAGCCCATTTATATTTGTTTCCTTACAAGTAATAATCTAGTAACACTAGCATGTTCTGAAAAGGTTGTCTTGGCAAGAAATCATTAGTTGTTGCATAATAAATACTTTACACAGCGTTTATTCTTATAAACATAACTGAATTGAGCTTAATCCCACCTTTAATAATATTCTTCACATGATCAGCTTGCTGTGACTAACAGCTCTACATCTTTGTTGGTGTGAAATCTGTAAACACGACTTTTAATAAAGCCTGATTCCCCTGTAGGTCTCAGTGTAAATTGAGCAAACGGTGAAGTGAATTTCAAGAAGCTCTTTGAGGTCGCCAGCCTCTTCCCTTCCCCTCGGATCTTCCCTCTCCCTTTCCTTGTGCAAACACATGTACTTTGTCAGTATGAAAGGAATCCAATGGAACACAAAAGATACAGGATGCACAGTTCACCTGTAGAGATGGTGTTCAGGAAAATGTAATGTTTAATGACAATCCAGTCAAAGATAAATTCAAAACTTTCTATTTCAAATTTCCTAGATGTCAATTCTGCTAAGTATTGTTTTCCACATACTCAAGATAGATGAAAATCCAATTTCTGTCCCAGAAAATCATGTATCTGATACTTTCTGAACTACCTTGTCTTCTAGATACTAAAAGAAAAATCTTTTCTCTAGTCTTAAACAGAAATATAGTTTAGTTTGCTTTTCTGCCTTAAATCACAGAAAAAAAAATAAAATTTAAGCAATTTTTCCAACCACACATCTATCCTTGATCTGTCCATCTCTTTGTCTACAAAGCCAACCAAATATTCAGGATAAGGTGTTTGAATTTCAAGGCTTTCTTTTCCTTATTTTAGTTCCTATGATTATCAATACAGATATGAAAGGAATTATATATGAACAAAAAGCATCCTTTTCCAGAAGTATTTCAGAATCCAAAAATGAGAGGCCTACTGCTTGCAGTTGGTAGTTACAGCTTGATGCACTTTTTATTTTAATACAAACCACCAAAGATTACAATATTTGATAATAAAATATTTTTATGTTTCAGTTATAAAGCTAGTTTAATTTACAGCTCCTTTTATTTAAAATTCTACTTTCCTTAAGATACTGCTCCTAAATGCAAAACTTTGCTTTTCTCTGTATCTCAGCAACCAGAAGACTTGTCAGTACCTAATATATTCCTTAGCCTTTGTCTAAAACATGCAATTTTTTGACGGTGCAAAGAGGCTGCATACTTTTTGTCTGATTGCCAGTTGGCACACATAAGCCAACCATGCTTCTTGGAATCATAAAGCCTGATGAAAATCACCCATTTCAATTTCATCTGCTTTTCAGTAAAGGGACTTGGAGAGTGTCTCTCCCTTAACAGCTGCTGTGCCTATGAGCTCATTCTCCTCCTCAACTGATAGAGGTTAGCCAGTGGCTTCAATAGTTACTGAGGGGATGAAAGATATCTACCAAAGAACAATACCCTGTATCTTTTTCTGCCACACAACTGGGCAGAAATGACATTGCAAGTGCGGGAAATGACAAAAAAATATCACATCAAACTGCCATTCCTTTATGTTTTAACATAGGATGAAGTACAAAAAAAACCAGTGTATTGGAACTCTTAACAACAGTTCATAAGGTTATTCCCCAGTCAGCACCTTTAAATGCAGGATACAGTTGTCTGTCTGAAAGCTTTTATGTCTAACAATATTTGGCTCTAAAGAACAGCTGCAAGTACATATCCAGCCAGAACAGGTAAGAACTAATGCAGACAACATACTAACATTAAAAAGCACTTCATTTTATTTTTTTTCTGTACAAGCTGACTTTTGAGCTTGGGCTTAAAATACCCCCCTTTGACCTGGAAATAAAAGAACATTGACATTTTATACATGAATCTGTACTTTGAAATAATGAGTGGTGGTTTCAATTTGGGAAATCCTTATGATTTTGCACATCTGAACTGAGTACTTCTGAACTCCTTTTATGATTTCTATTCCAGTACAATCACAGGATACAAAGCTATTACAGGAAGGGGTTAATGGGACTTTCTGGGAGTCAAGCCAATTCTGACAGGTCACTGAATGTGTCAGCAGATGTTTACATCATCCAAGCTTAATCAGAGGAAATAAGGAATTAGGGTTTATCAGCATCATCATAGGTCAATTGAGCTGCACAGTCCATAAATAAAGGGATTTGTGAATAGGTATGTGATTTGTAAAGCACTATAATCATTAAAAAAGCTTTTGGTGTAATAAGGACTTTTCTAAAGAATACTATTGAATAATCTACGATTTACACTCTATGCATGAAACTGGAAGGAAGAAAATGACGTCAGAAATGCTTCTGGGCCACATCTATCAAATAACTTTTCTTTTAATTTTAATGTTCCACTTGAGGATAAAGACTTTCTTTTAGCCAAGTCCTCAATTTTTTAGTGATCTAAGGGGATGCATTTACTTCAAAAATAGCTGTTGTCTCACTGCTTCTCATTTTAGAATGAATCCCACTAGCTGACAAAGACTTACACAATGAATTTTTATCCTTTTAATTAAAAGCATAGAACAAGGAAAAAGAAGTTGCAAAAGGAGAAAATTATTCAGAACAGTATTCTTTATGACCTATTAAGAGACAGCATGCTAGAAAAGAGATTGTATATATAGTTTCACAAGTAGAATGTTTGCCAAATGTCTACTAACTAGGAAAGTGAGTCAGAAAAAATTGTATTGAAAATTTAATTCTAAAGACAACACTTGAGCCAAGTTTGAATAACTAATTGATAGGAGGCGTGATATAAAGGCCAAATAGTTTAGCCTTCAACAGGAAAATTTACAGGGTCAGATTACAAATCTGAATAATGAAAGGTATCTGGGACAAACAAAAAAAGAACTGCTGTTAAAAATAGGATAGAATTTTGAGAACTGAATAAACCAGAGGTTATAAAAAAGATTATTATTGGAGAAAAAAATGTGAACATAAACTGGACTCCTTAGAGCTGGGGAAAAAAAAACACTATATATAATAACACTTCTTGGAAGATTAGCTAGAATAAGAGGGGAAAGACTGAACACCAAAGTAGATGTCATTTTCAAAGTGGAAATCACCCAGAAATAAAGAAACTTGGCTATAGCACTTATAGAAAGATGTAAAAAGCAAAAAACCTGCAGAAGAGAAAACAGATTCTGATCTGAATAGACAAAATACACCTGAGGAACTGAAGAAACTTGAGCTCTGATATGATACCTGAAGTTATGGCTATCAAATGACAGTGGAAAATTAAATGCCATAACCTTCCCCAAACCTGGAAGCAGCTATCTAAACAAAATTTTATGAATGCTGACTAAAACTGAGGTTTCTCACATAGGTTTATATAACTATGTGTTCACACTCTCCTGAAAATTGTAGGGGTTTTCCCTCAAAGATGTTGGTAATAACCTTAATACAGTGTTCACTATCACTACTCAAATCCTCTCCCACTGAAACAGTCCCATGATTTTAGCTTATCTGTCTTTGTTGATTCCATGTCATCTTTACAGTTTGCTGTTCAGAAACTGACTCTACTATTCCTTATGACTTTCTCTTATCATCCTTCAAGCTTACAAACATGGGTACCACCATCAGAAAAAATAGTAAGAGCTGTTATTTTCATACATAAGGTCTAAATACATGTATTACTTCAGAAAAAACAAACAAACAAACTCTGAAGTAATTCAGACAATTACACAAACTAAACAGATGAGAATCAATGTGAGTCAATAAGGAAAATTTTACCCAAAAAGAGCAACAGTATGGAGTCATTTAGTGGACAGTAGGTTTATTTGCCAGGGGGAAAAAAAATGCATTCAGAGTCTGGAAATAGCAGGATTCTGAAATCTGAGAGGACCACAAAGGTAATAGTGATTGGCCCTCCAAGTCAGATGTTTGTAGGTTCTAAAGCATTCATAATTTTGAGTCTAAATAAAAGCCAGAAAATGAAAAATATTTTGCAAGAATTCCACTCCAAATTAAAAATTAAATATAGATTTTTCACCACACCCCCTGTAGCCTTTGATAACTGATTTTCTATTTGTTAAATCTTATAAACCAGCTTTAAGATCCTTCAGCAGGTATCCATAAAATAATTTGGAGTTAATTCTTAAATTAAAACAAACATTTCTCAAATAAGTTTAAAAAGCTTATACTAAAATTCTACACTCAGAATTAGATATTTAATGATCTAGTAAGGTTCACAGTGAGGGTGCTTCTGATGTGAAACTCTGCTGGGTACAAAGATTACTTCTATAAACACAGTATAGACAACCACAAACATTAAACAATCTCTAAATACATACTGTCATGCATTATGATTAAAATGCTACAGCAATATTGGTACTCTTTATGATCCGTACAATTTAGATAACAGGCAACAATCAGTATTAAATCTTTTAAATTTATCTTCAAGTTTAGGCTCTTCCAAGTTAAAAAATTTTACAGCATAACATGAGCTGATATACACAGACTGCAGGGCAGACTTCCAAATATATTTAGGCTCCAATGAAACACCAGATAGATTTAAATAAGCACATTGGATACCAAGTTTTATGACAACCATAACCATCATATTGGTTAAATCTACCCTTGCAGACATGGTTTGTGACTTTGGGGTCTTGTGGGCTTGGGACCTTTTTGTGGGCTTGGGGCCTTTTTAATGTAGTGTAAAAGCAGCACCAGAGAAAAGAGACACTTCCTGCATTGTCCACTGTTTCTTAGTACTTACCACACATTGATGAGCAGAAGAAAAACAGCTTTCAGTAGTTAAGTATTTGTTTTATTAAAAGTACTGCAACAAAAAGTAAGAAAGAAGAGATCTCTGAAGATTTGTAGAAACATGTGTCTTTCAGAAAATACTGTTTATTTCTTTATTATTCCAATAATTAACATTCCCATAGGTAAAAACTTGTGTTACTGCATCAAGAATAAACTTGTTTAATTCACAGCATAGTAGAATGGAAGAGTATTCTCAATGCATTTGATGCAAGTCAAAATCTGCACTTAAGAAAACTACTTAGGAAGAAGACCAAACATAATTTGAAACTATAAACCTCCCATGGTTCCATTCTCTTGTTATTAGAGTTGCTTCTAAATTTATCATCTCTTGACATCAAATAAGCAGATCAATTTTCATCTTGCTAATAGCCTTGAAAAGTTATAAACAACAAGATGGACTGACCTCTCAAACCTTTATAATAATTTTGCACGTCTTTATTGATATAATTTTTTAAAGTTCACTTGTAGGTGAGTTGAGAGACAACTATTTTACAATAGAACAGGCTATTCCTAAATAATATAAAATCAGCAAAAATATTTATTTTACATTTTACTTTTGATATTATGATGATACTGATACATCAAAGGGTCATGATGCTATCTAAAGGAAGGTCTAGCAGGATTGCAAGTTCAACAAGTGGAAATGCAAAGTCCTTCAACCTGAGAAGAAACAACCAGAAGATTTTTGATGGAAAAGGACCTGAGGATGCTGGTAGACATAGAATCACCGAATCATTAAGGCTGGAAAAATACCTCTGAGATCACTGAGTCAGACCATTAGTCTAGCACCACCCTGTTCACCACTAAACCATGTCCCAAGGTGCCACATCTATATAAACAGAATACAAAGCAGCAATGCATCTTTAGAGCAAAGAAGGATAACTGGCACCTCGCTCCACTTTAGGCAGAGTACTGCCAGCAGTTTGAGGGAGGTTGTTGCTCTGTTCACACTGCTGGTACCAGCCCTGAAGGACTGTGCTCAGTTCTGAGCTCCCCATTAAAGAGAGCCATGGATATACTGGAGACAGCCGAGTGAAGGGCCGTGAAGATAACTAAGGGACTGGAGGGTCTTTCCTATGAGGAAAAGCAGAGAGAGCTTGAACTGTTCCGTTTGAAGAAGAGGACACACCGAGGGGTCTTACCAAGATCCCTGAAGCAGGGTATGCAAAAAGGACAGAGTCAGGCCCTTTTACATTGTGTCCAGTGACAAGACCAACAGAAACACAGGAGTTTCCCTCTGAGTATCGGGAAATACTTTTATACTGGGGGGTGACTGAACATTGGCACTGGAAATCTTCAAAAGTCATCTGGACATGGCTCAAATTCCTCTAAAATGGTTCTAGAAAACAGAGCAATACCTATATGTTAAGTCAATACTACGCCTTCAGTGCAGTGAAATTCATTAAGAGTTTGATGAGAACATTACTTTTACTGCATTTATGAACCTATGAACTTCTATTTCTTCAACAAATATAAACTTAATCCAGCAAACAGATTACCTTAGTCATTACAATATCAGTGATTTCATTGGTTTCAGACATAGAATTCAAAAAGAAAAAAAATCCTGAGTACAGACTAAATATTTTTTCCTTCCAAAATTTTCTAAAATCTCCCTGTTAGTTTTTTCTTATGTCTTCTTATGGATCTGATTATAGGATACTGAGTGAATTATTTCAAAGAGGTTTGGCAACGCTATCTTTTTGATTTATGATGGCTACTGATTGAGATGGCACGCTAGAAAGCACAAATATTTTTAATATTTTAGTTTGTTGGAATTGTGGTTTTGTCAAGAACTAAAGTAACTCAATATATGATTTCTACTGCTTTCAGTTATTTTGACACAAACCTTCAGATATCGATAGTTCATAGGACAACAATATTACACATTTGTTCTCAAAATTCCCAAAAATGTTCAAATAAAAACAAAGCAGTGTGACACCACTGAACTATAGTCAGGTCTTGGGTATGTCCTTCCCCTCCACCATGCATGTATCCTTCTCCTTTTTTTCTGTCTCTGACAGGCAGTGTGGTTTGTCCTAATATAAGAACACCAGGTGGATATTACAGGAAGAACTGGCTGAATTCTTCATAATTAATACAGTCCAGGGATGGGGGAGCAGAGGGATTTGTGATTGACTTTGGTGTATGCAAGCCTATGAAAGGGCATAAAAGGTTGCTGGAGACTGGGCCAACTGGGCAAACTGGTATCCCCAGGCTGCAAGCAGCTTGCAATGGATTCCTGCAGAGTACATCCCACCCAAAGACGAGGAATACTCACTTTTGGACAAGTGAACAGAAAGTGTAAGATTCAAGCAAACATAGAGACAAAATCCTGCATTAGTTTCATAGGTGTTTTGCTGCTTTGTAATTGGGAACTCTGCATCACCAAAGCCTGTAAACCTGTAGGTTTCTAGCTGAACCTATCTGTATTATAACCCTTCAGACAAAAACTGTTGACTGAATCTGAAACTAGATGGACCTAGCTGCACCTAGATTTCTCTGAGAAGTTTTAAAAAGCAAGGGGTCTCACTGAAGGCTGTGATTCAACAGGAGGGACCACAACCTGTTATACTATAATCCATCCTAAGAGATCATAGAGTCCTTACTTATATATTGCACTGGCAATATTTAGATACTGCATTAAAACTAAATCTAATCATAATCATACACATAATCGCCATGTTCTACTTCTCACACCTGGCAAACCTTCTTTCAACTACTCTGCTGTGAGAATCACAGCACAGAAGGACAAGGATGTGTTACTGTTATCAAAGTGAACAGTCACAGCAAGGCAACAAACACCAGAATGACAATGTGCCACTTTTTGCATGCAATGGTGTTAAAGGTTCAAAGGTGAATCAACTCTGCCTGATTACTTGGTTCTGCCCACTGGGCACATACCTAGCCTCCTACTGAGGGACAGCACAGTCACAGGTTGTTTGCATAAAAAGGGATATGGTTCAATCAGAAAAAATACTCAGGTAAGTTAAGCAAAATGATAGTAAAAATCAAAGCATACATGAAACTCGGTGCTTTCTTAAGGTGTAAGTTCTTATTAGTGATTTATCTTCCTTCATTACTAATCCAAATTATGCTGAAGCCTGAAAATACATTGCGTAAGTGAGAATGTCACTTATTTTTAACACAAGAACATAATACTAGAAAATACTTCCCTATTCTCTTAGCACAATCCTATTCTTTTGTAATTATTGCCCTATAGAATTCCCTTCATAATCTTACTGAGCTGCATTTTGAAAGTAATCATTCCAATTAGGAATTAAGTGAATTGTTTTAAAAGTAGGTTAGAATTTCCTTGTATTTTTTTTTTATTTCAATGCATTAGTAATCAATTTGCTTATTCCTTCTTCTGCTAATAGTATCCTTTAGTTTAAATACCTCTCTTTTAGTGTATGCCCCACTAAAGTTTTTTTAAATCTTCACAAACTGGGGGAAATATTTTTTAGTTGTTCCTGTCCTGAATGATCATAGTGTGGCCTGAAGAGCAAGGGGAATGTACTACCACAGTTCCTTCTGAAACCAAGCATACAGCAGGTACACTTACTGCTATTTTCTAAGAAAACACTTTATCATATCCTATCTTAACCCATTTCCTTTACATCAGTCTTCAAAGTTATTCACATTTGTTCCTTACACTGACAGCTAATTTACTCAGGATGTGTATATTTTTAAATGCCAAGGTCATTAACAAAACTGTGAAGAAAGAATGTTTGCGAAACTCTTTCTTTAGGTTCACTATTTATAATCTCATGCCAGACAAGTAAGCATTTTGACACTTAACACTGTTCACCTCTGGCAGCAGAGGATCTTTGCTAATCTTTCACTATTCCTCATCTTCCATGATAGTTTCATGTGTGATGCTGAACACCAGAGGCGTCACAAAAGTGCTAGAGCAGTCTAATTTTAAATTTCTTTTCCCCCTTAGATTTTTGTCTATAGATGATGAGACATTTTGAATGAAGCAAGTTTGTTCACCACATATGTAGTGATTTGCAGTAGTTAAACTTGTCCTGAATTTTGTTTTCTTTTGGCTTCCATGCTTCTTTCATAATTGTTCTAAAATTTGCATCCTATTGAGATTAGAAATTATATATTTTCCAAGCAATATTATTTCCTTCTCTTTTTCCATCTTCAATACAAGTACTGGATTTTAAATTAGCTAAACAGTTGAAGTATTAACTTTAAATGCAACTGCTGCCCTTTATTCAGTAAAACATTATTCATGACAGAATATTTTTTCAAGTTGAAATTTTGGGTTTTTTTTCATATAGCAATTATCAAACGTTCCTATGAGACTGCTAACTAAAAGGAATAGGCTAAAGTTCCATTTTGCTGTGATTAAAATTTCTTAGAGCTCAAGATACTGAAGTACTAAAGGTACTTTGCTATTTGGAAAAACATGTTATGTAAAAGGACAAAAGTTCAGTATTTCCCTGATGCTACTGAAAACTTGTTATCATACTTCTGTGGGTGCAGTCTTTCAATATGCAGAGTGAGTGACTGCTACTCCAAGTCTAAATCAGTTACCTTTGCTGAGACATTTTGAAAAATATGAAGTTGTAGAAGGAAGATTCACATAAAAGTTTGCTTCACAACCAGCCTGCTGAGGGATGACCTGCCTCACAAGAATTAATCTGCTCAGAGAAAACTCACAACCATTTGTCCACTGAGACAATATCCTTCTGAAAACAAAAACAAAAACAAAAAAAAACCAAAAACCACCCAAGCCCTTGATGATCTTCATCATCAAGAAAGATGTAGTGTACCTGAAGGCTCACTACATCTTTCTATTATAAATGTTAAATGAAGGAGACTGAATAGCTACTGCCATATCAGGGAAAGGAAGTGTTCTGGCTTTTTTCTTTCTAGAATTCTTACGCCCTGTAACTCTCTAATTCTAACATATGTAGCGTGTGTGCTGATTATGCCCATAGAGAATCACCAGGACTATCAAATGCCTTTTGATTTTTTAGGGTGACTTTTTCCCTGAGCAATTACCAAGAAACAATAAGTTGGGTTTTTTTATGTATCAAAAAAAAACCATTTCTGGCTGAACAAATAAATTTTAGATGAGTCAAAATTTGTTAGAGGTAGCATTGGTTTATCTTTGAGAATGGTAAAGATATTAAGTATAATTTACTCTAATTCACTGAAAATTAAAACTTACTCTCACAAGCAGCTGATCTTAAAAATCCCTTAGAGATTATTTGAAACGTCTTCAAATTCACTAATTAAAATCCATTCTTTTTAATGTCCCATCTTGAAAAGGGAAATGTGTAGGGTCATATTTAAAAATGTTAGAATTAGAACTAACAGGAATATTTCCTCCAAGAGAATGTTAAGAGGTTTTGTGAACTTATTTTTGCGTGAAAAAGACGAATGGTATTGAATAGGAATGCACATTCAAAATTTCCCCTGCATTAACCTGTAAAACATTAACACTTAACTGAAGTATGCATTACCTACCCATCCATTTAGATCCCCTCATTTTGTCTCAAAATATTTACAACACAGTTGACTACAGATTTCATATAAATTCTTTCATAAAAAAGACAAGGGTTTAGATTTTTATACCCATCTATACTTTTCCAGGTAATTTTATGACTTTCAAGATAAGATGTCTGAGAGCAGGACTGCTAAGACAATAAAGGTCTCCTTAAATTTGCATATCTCAGAATCCTGTCATAATGCAGCTCCATCTCTGAAAAGTATTTCTTCCAATTTTGATTTTACAAGTTTCACAAAATATAAGAGATGCCCAGAATAAAAGTTATCAGAATAACTTAAAGTTATCAGAATAAATAAAAAAAAATCAGACAGGTCTAAAATGACACACCATTAGCTTTGGGACCATGTTTTAAGATTTGAAGTTTTACAGAAAACAAAATAAAAATTCTTAGATGTGAATTACACATATATTGGAATATTAAAAATATTATAAAGACAGAAAAACCAGAAAACTCCTTTAATTATAATCTGTAGAAGCATATTGACCATAATACATTTAAGAATATTGCTCTATATTTGGTTTAAGACAAAAGAAATTAACGGTACACTTGGTAACACCTATTTACTTTGATTAACATTTACTTCAAATCTTAATATAGTCACACAACATTGTCCAAAAGATAATTCAGCTCAATTTTTTAAGATGTAATACAAAATTTTATAGGAAAGCTACAAGTTTCACAAGTTAGTTCAGGTTTCCCTAGACATCTGTACAATTAACATGGACAAAACACTTTTAAAAAGTGGTAAAGACCAGAAATACTGGTTTCAAACATAACAGTGTGAAAGGAAGTATTTCTATAAGTAAACCAAAAATTATGAAATTCAAATGTGATTTAAAATCTAAAAATAAGTAGTTCATATACCCTGAGCTACCACAAAATGAAGTGGGAAGCTGCCACTTGCTGGCTGCAAAACTCACTAACAAGCCTATGCTCACAGCTGTCACCTTAATTCAAAGTAGGTCATTCAAATTGCCTTTTTTTTAATTTACAAATTACAGATTTACAGAGTTCAGGCTCCCATTACTACAGACTATGAACACAAAAGGCACACTATTGAAATCCATACAGAATCTTCCCTTGGGTAAGGGGAAATAGAAAAAGACTAAAAAAACCCTAACACTAACCTTTTAATTGAAAATATTCTTTCTGCTTAAAAATACTATTAAATTAACTAAGAAGAGTAAGCTATAAAATTTCATTATTTTCTAATATGAGGGTTTAGACTTGCTAAAAGATGGTAGAATATATTTAGTGAAAATCTTCTGATTTCCCAGCAGTATTTTTATAATTGAGGTTTGATGGAGCAGATGCATTCACGAAGCTTAACATGATGAGTTTAGAAGCACTCAATCCCACTGACTATGTCAGTGATGAAGATATTAAATAGAAATGGTCCAACTACAGACCCATGAGGGACACCACCTGCTACTAGTTTTCACTTGGACATTGAGACTCTTCTCTATATGAGACTCATTCTTCTCTAACAGATTTCAAACTTGGGAATTAAAAACTAGAGGCAGCACAGATCATATTCCAAAGGTAGCTGAAATATTAAGAAAAATCTCTGTGGTCTTTTTCATTTGAAAACTAAACTTTAAAAGTGATTATGTGTATAACTCACAAAACAGTAGGAGACAGAGTCATTGACATTCATTTCATTACTTTTTTGCCTTGTACTACTTTTATAGATAGTCACCCTTTCCACAGATGTTCTAACAGCAAGTATTTAAAAGAGCAACAGAAGGGATAAGAAGAAGGGGGGTTATTTTTTACTTTATGACATAAAATTTTTGAAATTAGGAGACTGAAAAATTGCCATATACAAATTGCACTTCTTTATAATTCTCTATGACTCAACTATGATTAGAAAAAAAGGCATTTTTAGTCTTAGTCACTAGTAAAAGAGCTGCCTCTCTAATTCTTATCTACTGAGAATACGAATTCTTTACTTCTAAGTAATTCAGGAAAAGCAGAATATAAAACTAGTCAGTAAAAGCAAAGGACACTTCGTAGAAAGAAACATATCTAACTGATATTGATACATAAGGCAAGTGGAAATTAATTTGAGGCATTGACCCCTATCAGACTGTCTATTTTGACCTACTTTATATCTGTGCAGACAGAACAATTGTTGAGTCAGAGTAGGCTTCTGTACTAATAATTTTAAGTTATACCATATTCCAAGCAACAATTTAAAATGAATTGAACTGATCAGGGATCTGCAGAAATAGTTATTAACTTGCCCCAAAAGGATATTAGCTGTCTCCTAGTGACACAAAAAATATTACCTCGAAAAAAATCTTTAAGGAAGAGAGGTATGTAAATTAATAACTCCCATATTTAAATCAAATACCTAGAGAATAAGACTGTCTATATGTGAGGCTGTTATCTTTTACACTATTATGTTATCTTTTACATATGAAAATATGGGTATTTCTGCACATTTTTCAAAGGGGTTAAGTGCAATTTGTATTCTATACATGAATATTCCCCTTTAATCTATGTAAGATTAAGATAAATATCACAGAATCATAGAAGGGTTTTGGCTACAAAGGACCTTAAAGATCATCTAATTCCAATCCCCCAGGGCCCCATCCAAACTGGCACTGAACACTTCCAGGGATGAAGCATTCACAATTTATTTGGGCAACCTGTGTCAGTGGCTCAACACCTTCAGGTATCTTATACTTAAAAACATAGTGAATGAGCAGCTACGTAATAAAGCATGTATATCATGGGAAATGAACTAACTGGGTGACATCAAACACTATTTTGTCCACATAACAGGGAGTCACATCTGCACTGTCATGTTTTTCTTTCATTTGACTAACACTGTTCAGACTCACATCTCAGAGAACCAGCCGCCTTGCTTGTTCCTACTGACATACAAATTTCCATAAGCTTCCTTGCGAAGCTCAAAATAATGAAAAATAGCACTCCCTATGATGGTTTAGCAATTTTCCTGTAATACCAAAAAATTGCTAAGACACAGAAAAAAATTTCAGTGTTGCTGAAAACACATAGCTGAAATAATTTGTTTAGTAAGTATTATGTGAACCTATCACAGGAAACAACTATTTTCTCATACTTCATTGGTCATAGATATGCCATTTGGCAGAGAGAAATGTCATGTCATGCACTACAAAATGTGATTTTTACCATTTCACTCATATAGCATTATTAATGACAAATTATTATTAACAAACTAGTAAGTGAGATGAGTCAAAATTACATGCAGAAACTTCTAGTGCATTTTTCATTTGTGACACTGAAGCTATTTGAATCAACCCCAATACTCATCATGGAATGAACTCAAAAATTCTATATTTAGAAATTCAACATTTCAGAGCAAACTTGTAGCACTGATGTAATTCACTTTCTGCTTCTGTGACCCTTGTTTAAGGCATATAGCTATATCCATATCCACAGACATATATGTTTCTAGATACAGATATATATATAGATGATATATCCATATCCACACACACACACAGAGACATAGATAGATAGATAGACAGATAGATAGATAGATAAAGATGTCTTTTGAGTAAAAAATAGAGAAGGTAAAATATACAAAGCCATCAGCTAAATTACTCTATTAATTCCTTTATTTTCTTCCATTGCATTTTTCTTTTCTTCTCTTCAGGTATAGTTTTTTTATGTATATATGGTTTATGCTTTTCTATTTATGGATATTGCATTTACATTATGTAAAACTTCTTTGTGTACATAGGCTGGAGAATGGCAGTAAGATATCTCTATTTTTTGGTCAATTTTTAAACCATAATTTGATCTACCCTGGATTTGAGCAGAACAAAAATAGCTGTACTGGATTTCAGCCTCATTTGAGGCTGATGAATATGTAACTTAAAAAAAAAAAAGTTTTACTTTTTACGTTGAACTGACCTTTCTAACCCATGCTGACACCTAACACTCAAGTATGTGTTTTGTAGAAAATAAGGCAGCAAGGAAATATTCACAAACAAACATGCACAGAGATACAGGTTCTATTCCTTAAGCATCATTATTATATGTGCCTATATTTAATGCAGTTTGTTTGTGGCTGTCATTCATGGTTAGACCAAATTCTTGCAGTAGCCAGTTGAGGCAAGTGGGCTCCTCAGTGCTTTGCTGCCATCATGTGCCTGGATAAATAAATAAAATTAGGGGAAATTATGATGTTAAAAAATATGATGCTAATAAAAATGAGTCAATCAACTGTACAGCAAGACTGAGATTTTTTTAGAAGTGTGACATTTAGTCACTGTTGATTTCTAAAAATATCCACATATGTCATAGAATCACAGAAGGCTGGAAAAGATCATAAAAACAAATGTTTGACTTAATATATTACCATGCCCACTAAACCATATTGCACCAAGTGCCACATCATGGCTCACATCTTTTCTCTTTCAGGTTCTCTAAAACACCACTGTTTAAATTGTGCCTGGTAACATTTATCACCCCTTCAACCAGCAAAAGCCTTCTGACTTGGAAACCCAGAAGAAAAAGTTCAACCTGCCTACAGAAGCAATTGCTGTGACCAAAACCAGCTGTTCTCAGGAATACCAGGTTTTAGAGTAATCCTGATGAACTTCATGTCAATTAAAAATTTGTAACACAAAATAAAGTATGGAACTGGGTCTTAGTCTTACTAATGCTAACCATAGTCTACTACACAATACAGCTAAAGTGAATGAACACCACCTAAATTTCTGTACTTATAACATCTCTGGCCCGAGTTTCCTCTGGGAGAGGAGCTACCTCTCTTTAAAAAGATAAGTATATTTAAAAAATATAAATAGTATATAGTATTGTAGTAGCAATCCTTTCCCAGAATTGTTATCTAGCTTGTGGTACATGACATAGTGCTCTCATTTAAGTCTACAAGGCCACTATCAAGGGATGATTGCATTAATCCCTCTGCATCTTTTCCAGAAAACGAGAAATTTCATATGCCATCCTCTGGAAAGAATTACAATCATAGGATATCCTGAGAAGCAATGGACTCACAGGGATCATTGAAGTCCAGCTCCTGGTGCTGCACAGGACAGCTGCAGGAATCACACCATGTGCCTGACGGCATTGTTCAAACACTACTTGAGCTCTGTCAGGCTTGGTGCTGTGACCACTTCCCTGAGGAGTCTATTCCAGCACCCAGCCACAGAAGAATCATTCTCTAATATCCAACCTAAACCTTCCCTGACACAACTTCAGGACATTCCTTCAAGTCCTGTCAAAGGCCACCACAGAGAAGAGATCAGTACCTGCCCCTCTGCTTTTCCTCATGAGAAAGTTGTAGACTGCAAAGAGATTTCCCCTCAGCCAAGTGACCTCAGCTGCTACTCCTATGATTTCCCCTCAAGGCTCTTCACCATCTTTACAAGCTCTCCTTTGGACCCTCTCTAACAGCTTAATATCTGCCTTGTATTGTGGTGCCCAAATCTGCCTCCAGCACTCAAGGTGAGGCTGCAGTAGTGCAGAGCGGAAGGGACAATCCCCTCCCTTGCCCAGCTGGTGATGCTGATGCCCCCCAGGACACTCCTGACCCTCCTGGCTGCCAGGGCACTACTGACTCACATTCAACTTGCCATCTACCAGGACCCCCTTCCACGGTGCTGCTTTCCATTCTCTCGTTCCCCAGTCTTGACACACAAGCACAGTTGCCCCATCATAGTTGCAGAATCTGGTGCTTGCAGTTGTTAAACTTCATATGATTGGTGATTGTCCCTCTCTCTAATTTGTCTGTGTCACTCTGAAGGGTCCCCCTGTCTCAAGGGAGTCCACATCTCTTCCCAATTTAGTATAATTGGCAACTTACTTAATATTGCTTTGGGTCCTGCATCCAAGTCATTTATGAAGATGATAAGGAGACTAAGGACCTGATACATATTTTGTTCTTCCTTTTATTTCAACCAGCAAGACATTTACTTTTCTTAGACTTAAAAGCTGGGACTGTCCAATTTGTATCATCTTTTTTTCCCTCTGTGTTCTTTGAGGATATTTTCAGGGTATAAAGTGAATACTATGACTAAAGTTCCTTTTTTAAAAGAGATCATATAATTAACCAAGTGAGTTAGAGGACTGAGTTTTTCAAATCTCTTACTGTACTTATTGTAGGATGGCTTAGGATGGCTGAGACAATTCCATAAAACCAACCTAGGGCTAACCTACATCTTCATGCTGTTTGCATGCAATGGGTACATTCCATAAGGAATGCCATATTCTATACAGCTTAAGCTATCAAAATACTGATCTCATCCAAGTTTGGCTCAAAACTGAGTAGTAGTATTTCTCTTGCCGCCTTTACATTAAGGACTACTGTCAATGCAGAACTTCACTAATTTTTTCAAGTTTTTGTGCAAATCACAGGACATGCGAGTGCAGACCCAAAGCAGTAACTGGTTTCAACAGTCACCTGAAATCTGAAGATTAAATTTGAGTTCACCTATTATAAAAAACTTTCAGATATGACAAAGACTTCTGGATTTTTAGAATTTTGAGTTACTTTTCCTTCATTTTCCACAATTATGAAAAACATATATCTTCCTTAAAGATACTTTGCTCAATCTGTGACAAGATCTTTCACAGAGAAAAACCATAGACAAAATAGTTGCAGAACAAATACAAGGGATTCCAAAAGGAGATCTGTTAGATTAGTCATGGTTTGTAATGTATTTACCTAATTAAAACAATAAGAAATTATGTTTTCCTATTTGTGGATCAAAGATTCCTTTTTTATTAATTCATTTCAAAATATACTAAAAACTGGGACTGCTCAACAGTAATAGAAATGTGTACAAATTTATGTTTCATTCTTTTCTTCTCTCTGACCTTCATTTTGTTTTTTATTATTTTCTTTGTCTCAGTCAAGCTAGCAACTCTACAGATAGAGGACAAACACCAATGTTTCTGAAAAAGAAATCTTTTCCATCATATTCTTGCAAGGCAAAATTGAGTAGAGTCATACCTTACAAAACCTGTAGCAGGCACTGTTTTGTGTTTTGGTGACAGATTTAAAAGTTTGTCTTATTTTTGGCAAACTTAATGGAAAACACTAGTAAATGTCAATATGCTAAGATTTTTAAAAATCAAAAATATTTTAATTGCTGAAAATCACTCATATTTCACAGTGTCCTTTTCCTACAGTAGTTATTCAAATGGCACTAAAATGACACTTTAATAGTAAATTCCCGTAAGAATTCAGAGTCTACCCCCTAGATAGCTTACATTATTCATGTAGGAAACTTTGCCCAATAACCCAATTTACTAGGAGGGTAAAATGAATTTGTTTCCAAAAGAATTTGTTTCCAAATAAAGAAGACTTATGAACTTCTAAGATCCTTGAAAGCAAGTCATCCTTCTACCACATTCCACAAGTTGACTTGTTAGTATTCTCCAAATCCTGCTTCCACAATTGGCATGAAAATACTCTTTGATTTGTGAAGTCTTTGAGGGCCTTCTAGTCCATCTCTTCTTCATCAACATAATCTAAAAAAGGCAGTTGCTTCCCACACCCAAGAAATATATTTATATTCAGCAGTTCAAAGAGAGTCAGAAGAGTGGCAAAAAGACCACACAGAGTGACTCTCAAGTCACTGTTACAGTTCATCACCTAACTCATCCAAGCTTTCCTCTTAACTCTCAAGACTGAAAGATTTGGAAGATGGGAAGACAAAGGTCATGGTGACTTGTTAAATATAACTGAAAGTGCATTTTTGTCACAAATTTCTCCTTCTCTCAGCTTTCCAATACATATATTATCTGAATGAGTTAAAAAAATATATATTAAAAGGAAAACTTTCCTGCTCTGTTAAGAATCCTGGAAACCAGGAAAGCTATCTGTAGCACAACCTTTGAATTGTTAAAATTGATGCTACCTCTGCTCCTTTTTTCCCAAGCAATTCTGTTACCTTCCAAAAGTTACAGGTAATTTTCTTGAAAAATATTTCACACAGATTAGTGGGACTCTAATATGTCTGTCTCCTTTCCACCTATCCACAGGAGCTGAGGGGCATCCATGGCCATATGTGGGAGAAGCAGTCAAAGAAACCACCTCACTTCAGCCATGCAAAGAGGCAGAGAAAAATACACCTTCACTTCTGTCACTCCAGTTCACAGCCAAGTGCCATAGCACAGGCACCTCCTCGATAAGTTTAAACTAAAGCCAAGTTTTCACACATGCATTGTGGGGGAACTGTACCAAAAAAGGTGTCTTCCCTAGTGCTTGTCATCTCCTGGATCCCAGCCTGCACAATCTGAAGACACGATTGCATAATGAAATAGATCAAAATTGAAATTTCACAGAGGAGCAGGACTACTTCTTTTGCACTTTTGTCCAAAATCATTTTTACGTAGTTTCTTGGGTTTCAAATAAGCCAAATATTACTACTCTGAGCAGTTAGAGAATATCTTGACTGACTTCTCAACATGGTTTCTGATTCCAAATGTTTGATGAATTCGAACACCTGTATATAGTGGGCAAAAAATATGGAGTTAAATGAAGAAATTCAAAGTTAAACTTTAAAGTTAAAATAACATCTATGAACTCCGACATTTCATTACAATATTTTTTTCAAGAAATAGTATTGCATCATTTTGTAACATTTTCTTAGAGTAGTTGTATCCTGGTTCTTGGACTCCTTTTCATGTCTTTCACACTGTGACATTAAAATATGTGAACATACTGTACACTAATACTGTCCTTAAACAAGGTTGGATGACCTTCACAAATGAAATTAAATTATTATCTTACTGCAAAGATGATCTCAACATTGGATGTGTTTCCTGCTGTTAGCTCACTTGGAATGTTCTTGGCTGAGAGTCAAGGTTATTCTAATCCTGGCAAAGCTAAAAAATTATACTTTAAAATTCCCATTGTCTTCTCTGTTCTTATAAACAGAGAATCCAATCTCTTCAATTATGCTAATTCTATTTAAGTTTCATTGACTCCAATACTACTTCTGTGCATTATAACTAGAGGCAGTTTTGCCAGGGCACTGTATTGGGACACAAGAGACCTGAGGGTCTGCTAACACTTCTCAAGGGCAGGTTTTGGTGCACAGTGGTGTGGTCTGAATGCACTATCTTTATTCCACTGGGGGCCTTTAAATGCTTCTGAAACATTGCAAAGGACATAAGAAATAATGTCTGCCATAATTTAGTGGCATTTGCATGCTGCTATGGATCATTATTAATAAAAAATAACTAGTCCACACATGAGAAGATATTAGCTCTGACATCACTGTCATTGTAAAGACAAACCATGGAACAAAACACTTACGCTACTTCCTCGACCTTTCTTTTTTCTTTTTTTTTCCTTCTATTTTTTCCAAATTCCATATAGAAGCAAGGCAAAATCCTTAAATATTTTACCAAAAGAGCTAGCTTCCTGACCCTAGCATCCTCAATCTCATGCAAGTTTGGTAATTATTCTGTCAATCATTTATCACCCTTGTTTTCACTGCTAAATATGTTTACCCTCAGCTTGTCCAGGAAGTCTTCTGTTGCACTCCATTCCCATTCTTTTTGAAGATGTACTTTTGCTGGAAAAGTTGCTAACTAAACACAACACATTTGAAGAGAAAAGGGAAACAGTTTAGAGGCCCCAGCATGATGATTAAGGATGATCTTAAGCAGAAGATCACCTTCCTTTAGCATGCCATAATTGTGCCAACCACAGCAATCTTCTCTGTAGAGAGACAGCAGTCCATTTTCAGGTACTGAAAAGTACAACTTTGTGAATTCTGAAGCTCACTTTAGCTATGAGCTAAAGAAAGTGCCTTTGCTTTATTAACTAGTTCCTGATTTATTTGGATCACATGGCTAAGGAAATACTGAAGGAAAATAAAGGGTACCCTTTCTTATTTCTCTCTGAAAAGCATCATTTAATTTAGTAGACAGGAACTACATTTGTTTGATTTCTTTAAGATATCTTTCATTGAAAAATAAAATTTGATGGGTTCAGGTTACTGTTGTTTCAACAAACAGATCTGTGGGAGGTTTATGTGGCTTCTTCACATTTGCAAATGTAAATTTAGCCCAGAGGTAGCAAGGGGATACATGAAAAATTTTATGAGACCAATTGACATCAGTCCAAAATTCACCAGTGCAAAACCTAGGTGTAAAATTTCAGAACTGTCAACTAGTAAAGGACTTCAGATTAATTGAAAGTTGAAATGAAAGAAGAAAAACGTTTTCATCACAAAAGGTGTAGCAATTCTCCGTTATGGTGGATTCAACTGTAAATTTATTTTGAAGAATTTAATCAGCAGTTGCTTCAAGTTCAAATTACTTGACATTGGGATAAAGGCTTTATTTCAGCTTTGAAAATAGCAAAGAGGATTTATGTTCCTTAGTAGGCAAAGGCCAGTTCAGCTTCTTGACAGATGTTAAGGTTCTTGTTCTTTATTTAAATTGTATTTACATGAGTGCAGATTTAAAGAAACATCACAGATAGCCAGATATTAGGACCTAAATTGTGGTGACACCATTTTTTCCCAGATTTGTTCTATTCCAAAATTAGAACCATTGTCATGACCCTAGCCTAAAGGACTTGACAAGCCAAAGATTACCTTTAATTCCCCTGTGCTTTATTAGATTATCTTTAAAGATAAGAAATACGGTATGTAAACTATATATCATACCTTTACCTCACTCATCTTTTTTTCTCTTTGGAAAGGCATAGGAGGAATACCAATTGTACTAGTTCGAAAGCAAAGCAGTGGGAGATCCCAAGTCAGAGCTACAATTTAATCGGAAAACTAAAATAAATGCAATAGTATAAAAATGGTGACAGAGTCAGAATACAACCTGACACCCTGTTTGTTGGTCAGGGTGTTGGTAGCAGTTGGTAGCAGCACCAATTAAATGGTGACTGGAGTGATAGACGTAACTCTGCTGAAGTAGAAGAAGGGTCTGGTCTTCCTCCAGGAATCCAGTGGCTAAGGTCATCTACAGTGTTCCAACCTCAGATTTTACCCAGGTAGGAATGTTTGGCTCCTCCCCCTGGGTGGACCAGCTCACAACTGGATGATGTAATTTTATCATTCATGCAGTGAGACTCAATGGCCCATTAACAGAAAATATCCTCCCAGAGTTGTGAGGGATGGGTCATGGAAGAGATAAAGAACACTGCCCCACTTGGTTTTAACAGATGGTGATAGAATACATAGTTTTGGTTACATCTTACTTTGTAACCTAAGACATCAATAAAAACTGAGTTAGTGTAGAAACAGAAAAAAAATTTTAAGTCCTATCAAGTAAAACTTCATAATAGTATTTTTCAGTTATTTTTCATGACACGTATTCAATTATTAGAACTTAATTCTTCTCTTAACAAACAAGAAACAAGATTGCTAATCCAAATCTTTCCCATCACAGCACATTCTGAATTTTGTGCTGCCGTATTTCCCTCATAGCAACAAAAGCCAAAGGCAGCACAGAAGTGAACTAGATTTGACAAATGGAGAATGTAAATAGAGGAGTTAGTGGCTTTTTAATAAAAGTTTGACACCTAATGCTTCTCTCTCTACTGTGTCACAGTAAAATACAATTGATGATGTTGAGGGGATTTCCAGGATTAGTGTGGGAATTATGTCTCAAACATGATGTTTAAATATTTTTTTCTAGACTATTTAAGTATAATTTTTTTACCAATGTCAATCTTGTTCGAAAAGGGATAATTCAATGAAAATTTGACAAAGAGAGAATAAAGGGGTAAAAATATTCAAGAATTCTCAATATATCCTTTTTCTCCACATAGATAGCAAGTAATAAAACTTCCATTTAACAGCATATAAAAATTTAAAATTAAGGTATCCATATTGCAAGCTGAAATACAAAACTTTTGAAGTGCAATCTTTGGAGCTCAGACTCTTCCCCTTGAAAGCACGATATTCCTAAAATCTCAAAAACCCTCTTTAATGAAGTATAAACTTCAAAACAGCAACAAAGTGCAGTTAACTTAAAAGTAGGTCAAATTATTTTTACATTCCATTGCATTCCACCTAAAGTATATCAAAGTACTTCTAATTATTTTCTTTGCAACGAAGCAGGCAGTAAATTAATTCCATTGAACAAGCTATAGAAAAGCAGTCTGTTGTTACAAATACCATCCTTTTATAGACTTAAGTACAAATTAAATGAAAATGTTGAAAAGTCCCTTGTTTACCACTGTTAATGTTTCTGGGAATTTATTTTAATAGTAAATAGCTACTCATAGCTATTTCATACTGATTTTAATGTAAAATATTAAATAAATTTCATGCTGATATTAATAGTATGATAATGTTTATATTTGATAGTACTAATATATTTGAAAGTGTTTGATGTTGCTTTTACTACACCTATAATGCCTTTTGATACAAAACCCTTCAGGTTACCCCATTCTTTTTATAAGATTTTGAATGCATAGGGCTGGAAAACAGCACAGAGGGTTTGAGAGGAAGTGGCAAGTGCACATGGAACTATATAAATATTGACTTTTTTCTTCAAAGCATGACATTCTCCAGCAGATATTGAGTGGTTTGGGGGGGGGGGGGCAGAACAAAAAGAATAAAAAGAAAGAGAAAGAAAAACACACACAAAAACCCCCCACAACAAAACAACAAAGACTCTGAGATCAAAAAATATTTATTCTTATTTTGAGTGATAGCAGGACAATAGAAGTGAATTTAGGTAGTTATATTGCTATTCATCAGAGCAAGAACCAAAATCAAGCACACTGAAGCAAAAACACCTAACACACTTCATTCTGCAATTTCTTTAACCAGATCCAGTATTAGTTCAAATTACATTAATCTCTCCTGAGAAGTATTACTGAAATAAATTGGTTTCCATTTTAGAGGAAGACAATATCTCATCTCTATCAAATGCTAAACCATTTCCTTGTACTTTAGCCTTTACAATTCTATAATGGATATAAGAATAATACCATTTATTTAGCAGTAGTTTTGTATCTGCTCCCACTTAAACACTCTCATTTACAGACCAGATGTGAAGTCATTAGACATAATGAAAATACTATCTTCTTACCTATCACCTGAGCTACTCAAGTAATACAAGACATAGATGTATAAAACATAATAAGTACTATGAGAACAATTTATTTTCCATTTCACCAACCAGAAGTAATTTAATAAAGTATTCTCTCTCCTGAGGAAGAGAAAATGGGAAATCAGCGATTTCTCTAAAAGGGCTTCAGTGAATTTCTTTCTCCATATCACTGACACAAGACCAAAAGTGATTATGGGAAGACCTGTAACTCATGGGCAGCATACTTAAATGTAATCTTCATAGAGTACCACATGAAGCACAAACCAATCCTTTGAGTACAGGGAATTCTTTTTCTAGCTGGCAGCCACACAGACTACATACAAATAGAAAAGACTCTATTTAATTAGTAGAAATGTTGTAGCATGTTTCATTTAATAATGTTAAGCGTTGGAATGTTCTGTTTCCCCCAGGTTAAGTGTTTCTCCCTGTTGCTATCCCTCCCTCATCCTATCTGTCAAAATAAACCCCTCCCTTCCTTCTCGAAAGTCCCTTGTCTGTCACCTCAACCCTGCCCCTACTTCCCTGTGAATCATTGTAAACCCCACCCTATTTTCCAGATCCTTCCCTGTCAATCATTTGTCCCTTGGGGTCCCATTGGTTAGTATCTCTTGCTCCCTCCCCCTGCTTATCCCTATTGGTTTTGATGTTGTGATCCCCTCCCCTTACTCCTCCCCTCAGGACTCCCTATTGGTCCATTGTTTGTACCCTCCCCTGAAGCTCGGGCTATACTTAATCCGTTGCACAGCAGTTCTCAGGGCTTTCTGGGATCTGATGCCTTCTGGTGTGTGTTCTTTGTTTTCCCATCCTAAATAAACCATTGCTGGGAACTTCACTCTGGAGAGGCTCCTCGACTTTCTTACCTCCACCCCTAACGCCGCTCGGGGCGGCCCAACTCTCTGGAGGTTTTACTGAGGGAAAGGCCAATGCCCCAGTGATTCCCCACTCTTGGCACTTGCCTGCACTGGAGGACGAGAAGCATCACTGCAAAGCTAGCCAGAGCTCTGGTGCAGTGCAGCATCATAGACATTTATGAATTACATTTGCATATGGTATGCTACATTTTCTCCAATAAATTAAAGCCAGAGTTCTGAAAGCAATGGTCAAGTAAGTGATCTGATGATTTATCTAGATAACAGACAAACAAGAACTTAATTAGATAAAAAGGGCCAATAACACAACTGAAAATACACAGTGCCATGTATGGTCCTTTGTCACTGAGATACAAAAGTTAAATATTTAAAAGTCCCTTGTGCAAAATAATCTTCTATTCTGAAATTACAGAGTTTGACACATTATATTTAATAATATGGAGGCCTAGTTATAAATAATTCAGCTGTTCTCCAGGTACCTCGTTTTCTGTTCTGAAACAGCTGAACTCCAAAAGGTTAAGGCACTTCTAGGACAAAATTGCTATTGCTGCTTTGCACTTTAAACTGAATGGTTCATGTCATTGGAAAAATGTCAGGCACTCATGAAAGCTGCTCACTCACCCTCCCCTGCTACAGCGGGACGTGGGAGAGAAAACTTTAATGAAGGGCTCATGAGTTGAGATAAGGACCAGGAGAACACTCCAATGGCAAAATACAGATTAAATCTCAAAAACTAGAGATAAAAAGTGAGTTTATTACTAGCAAAGTCAGAGGAAGATAATGAGAAGTAAAGTAAGTCTTAATAACACCTTCTAATTCAGGGCAAAAAAAGGAGACCAAGAGCTCATGACACAGTTACTTTTATACCTCCTGGCTCCTCCCAAAGTCTGCCTGCTGACAGGAGTCCATTGGCCCAGTCCAACCTTCCACTGCAGCCCTTTGGTGGAGACTTTTCACCCTCTGATTGGAGAATCTCTCTGGAGGATCCAGTGTCTTTGGTGTTCCCCCGACTGCCTGTCCCATGTGAGACATGAAAGGGTTGCCAGGCAAAGCCTCCCCAGAGACAAGGCTTTCTCCCATCTTCTCCTAGCTGCCACCGGCAAATGGCAAGAGTGCAATCCCTTCCCCAGATGCCTCTGACAACCAGTGTTGAGACAGAAATCAAAATTAATTTGGCCCCTCACAGCTACCATTTTAATTTTTCCTTTGATGCCAGAATTACGGAAGATTAAAGTTGTATTCTGTTTGAAAATCTTGAATCTGGGAAGGAACAATCCCAGGCACCAGCACATGCTGGGATTGACTGAACACTGGAAAGCATCTTGGCAGAGATACAGGATCCTGTTGATCTCAGGCTGACCATGCATTATCTTTCTCAGGAATGAGAGCTACACTCAATTAAGTAACAAAAATACATCACAGGCAGTTTTTTGTGATAGTACTGGAAAGTATTACAGTGGTGCAGTTATCCTCCATAAAAAGAACAGATATCCAATCTACATATGTGATTAAATGATCCCGAAATCCAGCTTAGAAAAGTCATGAGTAATCATTTGGAAAACCTTAGGTGTACACATAATAATAAGTCATAATCCAGATGTACAAAAGCATATTGTTAAAACAGTGACCTTTAAAACACTTTGTCATTTCAAAGGATTTCAAAGTATTACAGTCTAGAATCTAATGCAAATCCTTATTTTCACTGGGTAGACTATTTCCTCTGAATAATGCCAGGAGTCTCTGAAGAACCTTTTAAAGGACAGATTCTGGAACGTGGTGCCTTAGCAGTTGTATCTCAGGCTTATTTCAAGACTGATAAAACATCTTCAATTCTCTCTCCAAATTTTAATTATTTTCAGAATGTCTTTCTTAGCTAGTGCCAAATACTTAAATGAACCACATCTCAGTATAAATACATTTATTTTTCACTTGGGAGCCAACTAATTAGCAGAGTAATTAATAAAAAACAGCTGGAAGTCTATATTGGACTTCAATGACAGAACCAAATTATGAAACATAACTTTCATCCAAAAAATAATCTTTAAATAATAATCACTATTTTGCTTACTGCAGTCTACAGACTTTTACTAGAGCTGCTCTTGAGATATATATGGTGCTCTTGAGGTATATTATGGTACTCTTGAATGCTTTACACTAGTTTCATGATTTTTGCTGCAATTATTCCAAGAAAAGATAGTCTCCTAGATTGCTTCTCGTTCTAAATTAAATTAGTGATATGTGGCATCATATTTTCTACTATGTGACATACTTTGGTTGGTTTGGACTCCCTTGTGACTTATAAAGTTTTCAAATAATGGAAATCACAAGAGCAAGTGGCACTTAGTTTCTTTCATAGGTATACTTCTTGTATGTATACATGCCCTACAAATAAAATAGCATAGACACTGCACAGATGCAATTTCTGTTTCACCAACATACAATAAATTATATTTGAAAACTGCAGCACTTGGTATTTTTTAATTTGAAAATATATATTTAAGAAGTTAATAGAATTCAGTTGTGTTAACTACAAATCAAGGTTTGGAACTTGTACATGAAGTATTTACCTCTGTGCACTACTGAATATACATTGCACAGCACACACTACCTGCATTAACATTGCACTATGGTGCATTGACAGAAAACATGCCAGTGGCTGGGAATTCCAGCAGACAGGAGCCAACTTATTCCAAGCAAATTAAATTCTCTTTTCCCCTCTTACACAGACTTATCACAGGTGAGCAAAGGTTCTTTTAGTCTACCTGCTCTTCACACTCATATTCACAGAAAAGTAGGTCTTTCGTGAAAGTTAACAAATTAGAAGACTAGACTATGTAAGTGTATATATACATATATATACACACATATACATAGAATATACACATATATACATATACATACATACATATATATATATGAAAAGTATGTATGTACATGAAAATACACATATAAATATATAAAAATATATATATATACATGAAAAGATCTCTATCCATTTTCTCCCTGGGCAGATTTAGAGTACAACATAATCCCTTTTTTTATACTAAATAATACTGCATGTCCAGTGAAAAAACACACTTTTGGAAAAAGAGATAGACAAACTAAGGTCCTAAAACAAAATTATTTAATTTTTGGAAGATAAGAGGGAAGAAGACTATATCAGTGAAATACCTTCATTAAGAAGCAAGCTTCCTGAAACTGTAGGTTGCACTGTCAGGTGATCTATATTTTTCACATTGTAAAAATCTCATCCTTTCTACTCTTCTCCAGTCCTCAATATGCAAATAATTTACCTTCTCAATTTATGTATGCATATAACAGAACAAGGAATTCTTTCTATGCTTGATATTATGCAGACACACAAAAAACTAGACATTTCCGTCTTTGAGTACCACAGATAGGATTTTAAGCACCATGTAGTGACCATACAAAATACTGTTCAGCACTGAAAAGTTATGTTATGCTTCCTTTAGCGCTTGATACTGTTTCTTCAAGCAGCCCAAGGTTTTGTTTGAAGGAACTGCATGAATACCGAAGATGATGCTTCAGATCAGATATTCAGACTGCTACTTATAACGTAACTTATATTAACAACTCTACTTCAGTTATTATCCATCACCTATGTTCCACTGAGAAAGTGAACTTGCAGCCTATCAAGCTTCCTCTACCACCATATGTTATGACTACTCAGACAAGGGATCTGATGGTGTAAGAACTGAAACATGCTATACATGATAAATATTAGATAATTGTTGGAATATATCCATGCAAATTCTCCTGTTTGCCTATACTTCCTCACAACAGCATCAGTTGCCCTTCCAAATCAGTGTCTTGGGAATGATTTATGTTCTCATCCCATTTTGGGGGTCTTTGATCTCTTCTGTCTCATACCCAAAACTCTTGCTTCCAAGAGTCCTGCTGGGGCACCAGGATTGGCTGCCTCTGAGGGATTTGTAAAGTAAACCCTTTTTCAATCCCTTGCCATGGTAAAAGCCATGGTGAAGCCACCATGTGTGATCGTGGACTTCACACTGGAGCGCCCCCTGCCGGCGCGGGGGAATCATCGCACCCGCCCCCTGCCGGCTGTGCCCGGAACTGCACTGGAGGGGAAAGTGCCTGCGGCCCAGAGAAGGCGTCACTGGGCTTGAGCTGCTGCTCCTTCTGCTGCCCTTGTGGTTGTTTGTCTGCCTTGTTATACAGATATATTCTGGTAAAGAGCTGTTATTCCTTACCCCTTATCTTTGCCTGAAAGCCCCTTCATTTGACAGTATAATAATTTGGAGGGAAGGGGAGGTCATATTTCCCATTCCAAGGGAGACTCCTGCCTTCCTTAGCAGACACCTGTCTTTCAAACCAAGGTAAGCAGTCAAGTTTCTGACTCAGCTGTAGAGAATTTATTTGTAATTTTCAAATTTTTTTCCTAGGGTCTTCATGAGAGACAGCAGGTAAGTTTTCTGGAGAAACACTGTGAATGTAATAGTTGTACCAGTTGCTAATTACATGATTACATGTAAATTATGTAATATACTACAGGTTACTAATAATTTATCCACTAGGAGAAAAAAAAACAAAAAAAAAAAAACCAAAAAAAAACCAAGACCCCAACAATACTTTCTCATCAGAAATCAACATTACTATGGATGAGTAAAAGAAAGTATAACCATGCTGGCAAACTTAAATATACAGGAGCCTGGAAAACTCAAAAAGCTTTTCTAAGAGGAAAATTGAATATGTGTTACACATTAACATCAATCAATTTAATAGATTATTCAAAAAACTCTTCACATAATATTTCCACTAAAAGCAGATGGACAAAGCCTCATAAATCTTGAGAGTTTATGTGCCCTTTCTCTAGCACAAGTTTTGAGATTCAAGATAAGCTCTGGGTAAGTATGTGAAAACTTATCCAGACATCCAGATTATTGAAGCTTATTCATTGTTAGTTGTCTAAAGAATCAGTAAAGGCACAGGATACATAAACAACTGCTTCTTAAGTACCAGCTGTGTCAGCAGCTTGTTCCTATCATTGTGCAGTTTTGATGCAAAGGCTCTGGATATCTGTCCTGGGGTGATTCATAATGTTATTGTATTCCATATCTATCTGTATCCAGAAATTGTTGCTGTATCTTTAAGACCATGCAGCAGCAGGGGCTTACTCTCTGCAGGCATTTTTAAAATCTCTGCAACCAGGACTTCCGCGGTTCTTCGTGGCATAGTATTTGCTTCACTGGCTGCTTAGTCTTTGTTCAGGCTAAGCCTTTTCTTTCCTTTCGGGTTCTTTTTTCAGTTTTTAGGGGGGTCTTTTTCCCCTTTTCTCTGGCTCTGAAAGCCTTAATAGTGTTTGAGTTGCCTTAAGGGCAAATTGCACAGCTGCCTGTCCGAAGCTGTGGGCATTGCACTGGCAGTAGTGGAGTGGAGCACCCCACGCTGGCCCCAGTGACTGTCAGCAGTGTCCAGCTGAGAAGAGACAAGTGGCTCCAGCTCAGCCTCTCTGCCTGCCCTGCCTGCCCTGCTGTGCCTTGCTGTGGGGAGGAGGTTGACTCCGGATGAGCCGTCAGGCATTCATCTGCTGCTGGAACTGCTCCGTGAGGCTCCTGCCTTCCCGTGAGGGATCTGACACCATCCTTTGTCCTACCCACCCAAGGCCATCCCGCCAGGCCTGGTAGTGGGAACAGGTATTTCCGGCATTTCTGGTCTCTTTGTTCCAGTGCAGCTGTGGGGTTTGATATCTATCAGTTTGATATCTAGCAATTATTTACCTTTTATCCCCCCTGCCTCTTGGTGTTCTTCTTATTAATAAACCATTGTTTTTTCCACTTTCATTTATTAGTATTAGCTCCTTGTTGGTGGAAAGGGATTGTTGTTTTAAAAGAAACAACCTCATTCCAGAGTATTCTCCTTTAATTGTCTCAGACCAAGACAGTATCACAAGGCAAAACTCCTGACTGTATTGAAATTATTTCCTTTGGTTTTGGTATTTCTGTAGTTGAGATGAACTGCAAAAAAATATAGTTACAAGTTTTAGATAATCTCTTACATGAGAAAGAAAACACATGTAAATACGGAATTAATCTTGGATGATGGTAATGTGCAGGAATACAGAACACATACTTATGGTTTTTAACTCCTCTGATATCTGATAATTTTTCTTCATTTCACTTATCAAAAAAACATGTCAGTAGATAGCAAGAAAGTCTCTTCCAAATGATGCAACCACAAAAGTAAGGGAAGGAGAAATGTTTCATAGAGTCCACAATAGTAGAGACTAGTTATGTTAAGTCTATGAACAGCTAAATAACAGGTGCTTCTCCAAAGGCAATGTGAAAGCTCATGTTCAACTTGAGACAGATGGAAGGTTCTACTGGGTTTCCAAGTTCAAGCCACAATGATGAGCTCACACGTTCACTGAAGACTCATAAAAAGTTTAGTTTTTAAAATTCAAACTTATATATGACCCAAATATATGAAGACTGACTTCTGAAGTTGCACAACTGACCCAGAGATCTTTAATGAATGTGCAATTTCTTCTCAAATTTTATGAGGCTTTTTGCATATTTCTTCTCTATCCTGCTTTGGACTGCTTTAGATATAGAAAAACATCTTGTTCTCTATCTCTTGTGTTCTGCTTTTAGAGTAATTCAAGAGGTGAAAATAAAAAATATAAAGGAATGTGTATAGTCAAACTGAGTTTTAAAATTTCAGAGTTCAGATCATGTTTGGGGTGAGAGCAAGGATGAGAGTTCATGTACAGTGCAAGCAATCTACCCATCACTATCTCAGCACTTACATAATGTGTTTTCTGTTTTACTAAACTGTTTTCTTTAAAGCAGTTCTCACACAGACTTTCATGGGGAATGGCTGACACCTGTAGATAATATCAGGTCCATTAGGAATCTTCAATTATGATCAGACAAGTGAAACTACACTTTCTAATCTCCAGAATTTTCCTGCATATTATTTACTGTTTGTTTCATGTTTAGTGCTGAGTAGCTTTACCAAAAAGAATCAAAACAGGCAAGGGAACTGTTGGAGAAATTTAATGGTACTCCTTGAAGGAATTTACACACACATTTGTGCTGAAATATAAAATTTTAATGAACATTGCATTGAGCAGAGTCCTACTGCAATACACAGTTCTACACAGTCTGCAAAGATGTGTCACAACTATATTTCCTGTACACGTTTGCACCAGCACCAATCCAGAGTGCAGTTGTATGGGACAAGTCAGCCCAGCCCTAGATTCGTCCCCCACCCCAATGCTGTTGCCCAAAGGTGGCTGTAGGCTTAGGCCCTGAATGCTCAGATTCCAGGATGATCTACAAGACAGTTCACAGGGGACAACTTCACTCTTTTGCAAGGAGTCAGTTATGCCTCTGGCATTCCTGCTTTAACGCCTTGCAACTGGGCCTCCTTGCTCTCCCTCTATTTGAAATCATTCTTCTGTCACAAATTACCACAGCTGAGCAGTTACAAATAGAATTTCTTTGTAAGAAGTAAATGCTAACTGAAGTATTATCCTGAACTGAACATAATGTACGCTTACTTCTAGGCTGAAATCCATTTCTCCCTCTCTCTATCTCCCATTCTTTCCCTATTTCCCCAGTTTCCATCCTCCCTCTAACCTAACAGGAATTTGCACTCATTTGCAAGTGTTTTACTTCTACCCATTTTCCACAAACAGGAGGTGGAAAAGTAAGTGAGCAAGCCTCACTTTTGGCTGCCTGCATTCCACAAAAGGGGTTAAGCTAATGTGCTTCGTATGGTTCTTTCCCAGGAGAGTGTTCAAGTACTGAGAATAACACAGCTAAAAATTTCACACATCTCTTGGTCTGACTGCTGTGGATCAAGTGCTACAATGTTCAATTCATGCCCAGACAGGTGCTGAGTGGTGGCAGGTTTTTAGGCCACAGAAATGTTTTCCTTGGCACCTAGCCCCACATTCCTAATTCCATCCAGCATGCTTTCATTTGGGACAGAACAATAACACATTGCACCAAGAGGCCAGCCAGTTAGCCATGAAAGGCTGGCATTTACTAGAAAAACAAAACAGCTTCATCACATAATCCTACTCCTAGATCCAGAACGGGGGGCAGGGGTTAGGAATCTTCTAAGCTGCATTTTGTTGTCTAGATTTTTCTGACTAGAGAGCTGGCTCATTTGGCTCATTTGTCTTTGCAACAGGTATCTGGTAGAGGATAATCAGTGCTGTTTCCTTCCATCAGTACATGAACTCAGCAACATCAAGTCTGTCAAAGCAAGATGACAAAGCATGTCGTGAGCCTGCCAAATACTAGCCAGATGTTGGAAAGGGCCTAACTTGTAGGGTTGCCCACTTTCTGTTGTGAAGGCAGTGAGCACATTCAAAATAGGCTATTAGCAATTATCCAATTATTGGATTCACCAGAATGAATGTTGTCCTTTGGCTAAGTCCATGTATATTAATCTTATATGCGCTCAGAGTTGTGCTGTAAAAAAATATATGCTATAGTCCACAGCTGGAAAAGACAGTTTAATCACTGTCAGAGTCATGATTAAAGAATCACAAAATATGTAAGGTTGGAAGGAATCACAGTGGGTCATCTAGTCCAACTTCCCTACTCAGATAGGGTCCCCTAGAGCACGATACTAGGGATTGTGTCCAGATGGTTTCTGAATATCCTCAGGGAAGTAGACTCCACACAACTTCTCTGGGCAACCTGTTCCAGTGCTCGGTCACTCTCTCAGTAAAGAAGTCCTTCCTCATGTTCAGATAAAACTTCCCTTGCATGAGTTTCTGCCCATTGTCTCTCACCCTTTTCAGCACCACTGAGAACTGCCTGGCTTCATCCTCTTGACACCTTCCCTTCAAATATTTCAGATACTTAAAGGTATTGATAATGTTCCCTCTCATTCATCTATCCTCCAGGCTAAACAGGCCCAGCTCCTTCAGCCTTTCCTCATAAGTGAGATGTTCCAGTGCCCTCATATTTTTCATTGACTTTCTCTGGACTTGCTCTAGGATCTCATTGTCTGTCTTGTACTGAGGAGCCCAGAACTGGACACAGCACTCCAGATGTGGCCTCACCAGGGCTGAGTAGAGGGGCAGGATCACCTCCTTCGACCTTCTGTCAGTGCTTTTCCTAATGTACCCCAGGATATCATTTGCCTTCTTGGCCACAAGGGCTCACTGCTGGCTCTTGTTGTCAACCAGAACCCACAGGTCCTTCTCTGCAGAGCTGCTTTCCAGAAGGTCAGCCCACAATCTGTATTAGTGCATGGTATTCTTTCCCAGATGCAGGACACCACAATGGCCTTCGCTGCATTTCAGAATTCCACTCTGCCCATCTCTCCATGCTGTTGAGGTCCTTCTTAATGCCTGCCCAGCACTCTGGGTATTGGCCAGTCCTCCAAGTTTTGTCATCAGTGTACTTGCTGAGGAGGCTCTCTACCTCTTCAAACAAGCCTTTGATGAATAAGTTAAGTACTGGAGCCAGTACTGGACCCCTGAAGAGCACTACTAGCTACAGGCTTCCAAGTAGACCCTGTGCCACTGATCACAACACTCTGAGATCTGCAGTTCAGTCAGTTCTCAGTGCTGTACACTGTACATTCACCTAACACCCACTTCCCTTGAGGCTATCCTGAGAGACAGTGTCAATAGCTATGACAGCATACAGCTGGGACTGTATTCATCATAACAGGAGGAGGCTTTGGCCACAGAAAGCAGACCCAACCAATCCCTGATGATGAACACAAGCAGGCAGTCAATGTTGGTCAATGAGCTGCGTGGTAACCATTCATAGCCATTGAGGTTTGAACAGGGGGAGTTTTGAACAGGGTATGTAAGAGCTGTGCAGATGCCATTAAAGGTGTCTCTGCTGCATGAAACCCCAGTATTGTATTGTCTCTCCATCTCCCCCAGCTGCCACAAATAGCTGTGCTGAAATCCAGGTAGACAACAACCACTGCTCTCCCTCATCTATCCAGCCACTTGTCCCATTGTTGTAAGCAATCACATTGGTTACGTATTATTTCCCTTTGGTGAATCCATCTTGACTGATCAGCTTCTTGTCTTCAGCATGCAGGGATTGAGGTAAGGCTGGCTGGACTGTAGTTCCTTGGGTCCTCTTTCCTGCCATTTTTGAAGATTGGAGTGACACTTGCTGTCTTCAAGTTCTCAGGTAGCTCTCCAGACTGCCATGACCTCTCAAAGATGATTGAGAGTGGTCTAGCAATTATGTCCACAAGCTCTCTCAACCCTGGAGGGTGTATCCCATCAAGGCCTATGGATTGATGGATATCAAGTTTGAGTAAATGGTTTCTAACCCAATTTTGCTCAACCAAGAAAGTCTGCCTTCCTCTAGACCTTCTCCTTGGTCTTCTGGGTCAGAGTTTCCTGAGGGCTGGCCCTGGCAGTGAAGACTGAAGCAAAGGAAGGGTTCAGTATCTCAGCCTCACAACAGTGACACCCTTGCCAGTCTGCTGTTTAATCCTAATCCATAAATTCTCAAATTGCTCATCATCCTCACAGAGGATAATCATCCTCCCCAAGAGCAGTATCAAAATTTCCATTTCCTTATCCTGCATTTAGTGGTATGCTTTCTTTTCTGCTTGTGATGAATTTTCCATTGAAGTCACATTAGCATGGAAATACTATGTCCCTCCTGCACATGGCTGTACCTCTGGATAAGACAGAGCTCCTGGGAGCAGAATTGGAAACAGATAAAATCCTGAAGTCACATTCTCAGTGTGAAGACTATGCAGCAGAGTTGCCATTAAAGGTTGCTGAATTTAACCTTCATGACAAAGTTACGGGCCCAAATTGAAAGAAAGGATTCTCTGCTCTGCATGTAAGAAAGCAATTCAGTTACTTGTTTTAGCTGCAGAAAGAGCAAACCTCACCTACTCCCCCTCAAAAAGACATATTCATGATAGAATTTCAGAAGACTCAGACAAGACAGACATCATGTCTGAAATAAAAACACAAGAGTTCTGATTCTGTGCTGTTGCCACAGCTGACAGCATGCATTAAGAAATTAAGCCTGACTACTTTAATTGTATGCCAGGGTGCAAAAAACAGCATTAAGTTTTAACGACTCAGACACTTCCAAAAAAGAGCACTTCAAAGTTTTAGAATACTCATTCACAGCAACTTTCTAGTGACAGAAAAGCAATTAGAGTTGATGATGTTTCTCAATCATGTACAGCAGCATTTTAATTGACAAATTAAATTAAAATCAAAATGCTAAAGAACAAACAGCATTGTAACCTGTTATCTGTAATCTACATTAAGAAAACATAGCAAAAGTGTGGGGAGGAAATGCAAAAGGTCTTCTGTGTTTAGCATGATTAGAGGAGCACTGAGGAATGAAATTAAGACTTGAATTATGTCTTGAAAATCTATAAAACTGAAGAATGTGAACTGGTACTATTCTGTCTCTTAGACTTACATCAAAAAGGAATAAAAAGCACAATGCTGCCTCTCACTGGACAAGCAATATTGATTTTACACATACAGTAAGTTACAGCAGTGACCCAAAACTTCCTCTGTTGCCTTTCTTCCCCCCCATTTTAGTACTGATATTTGCTAAAACCTTTCAAAGCCTGCATGTTTCTTTTTTTTTTTTTTTTCAAACTAGTGGCAGCACCACTCCAGCTTGTTACTGCAGAGTAACTGCTTCTTCTTGACATGCCTTTCATGTAGACTTAATCTATTGAATTCTTTGCTTCACTTATACAAGACATATAAATAAACCAGTGCCTTCTAAGTATTGCAAAAGCAATTGTCTGACAAACAAGCATAGCATAACTGACTGGCAATTGAAGTAACAGGCTGAATACACTCCACACATAGGAGTCTTTAGAAATACAAGCATCAATATAAATGCTAGCTTCCCTTTCTTCCATCCTCATTCCACCTCCCAAAAGAGAATCTGATCAAACGGACTAGAAAATATAAATGTCCCATAAGTGTACTGAGCCTGTGTGAGAGACTGGAAAGATTGATGTCTTAAGACACTTTGAGATGCAAGTGTAGGGGGGAAGGGGCAGGTGGGGTCTTGCCCTGGGTGAGGCTATTACCTGGCCTCTACACCCCCACCCCCAGAGCCTATATCCCAGCCTGGGACTGGCTGCCAGTCCCTGGGACATCACAGGCAGTGCTCCACACCCGACTCTGGTGCCCCTAACCCAGGTTCTGAAGTGGCCAAATGACCAGCACTCCCACCTGGGGAAAGGACCCAAGAAGGCCAAGGGGTATTTAAGGCTGAACATGTGGTCAGCACATCTTGACCCTATCTCCTCTCAGAAATTCTACTAGCTGAACACCACTGGAACCATTGTTCCAAATACCAAATTGTATTTGGGGATTTTTATATTTTTTCTGTCTTTCTTCCTTCTTCTTTTAATTCCCTCTTCCTGGAATTTTTTAGTAACTTAAAATCAAACAGGCTTTGTGTTTGCTAAGTTGAATGGGCAAAGTTAATGCTTTGAGAAACATTTTATGTTGATTGAATGTAGCACTAAACTTTTTACCAAACTTTCCTTGATTTTCTGTAGTTGCTGGTAAAGCTTTTCTTGTTTTGGCTTCTTAGGAATATCTTGTATTTCTTTCGTGGGTCTAAGTCAGTGTATATGAATAACTGTAAGCTCTTGTAAAAGTCCTATCAGGTGAGTTTTTTGGGGCCTTATAGCCCATAACAAGTTTCTGCAGCTAACTATGAAGCCAGGAAATGTTTCTGAAATGTTGGCTGAACAACCTAATCTTGAATCAAGAGCCATTTTATTTTTGTCTTGTACACAATTAGTATCCATGTTAGTCCTCTCTGTAGCAAATGCCCATCTCCATGGTCATGCTAATAGAGAAAAAAAGAACTTGGTGAACAGCCCTGAAGTATTGTCTGCTTAATACAACTCAACTTACTTCTCTTCATTTAAAAGGCCTTTTAGAAGAGGAACAGGGAGCATACATGAACGAAGGAGTCCTTAGGACATTATAGAGAATCACAGAATCATTTAGTGTAAATAAGACCTATAAGATCCTCAAGTCCAACCATTAATTTAGTACTTCCAAGTTCAACACTAAATCATGTTCCTAAGTACCATATCTACACTTCTTTTAATTACCTCTAGGAATGGTGACTCAATTACTTCCCTGATCAATTTGTTCCAATTGTTGATAACTTCTTATATGAAGAAATTTTCCTAATACCCATTCTAAAATTCCCCTGGAGAAACTTGAAGCCATTTTTTCTTGTCCTGTCACTTGATATCTGGGAGAAGACACAGACTCCCACCTGTCTACAACCTCCTTTCAGCCAGGTGTAGAGAGCAATAAGGTCTGCCCTGAAACTCCTCCAGGCTAAAGAACCCCAATCTCCCTCAGGCACTCCTCATAACACTTGTGCTCCAAACCCTTCACCAGCTCCACTGCCCTTCTCTGGAGACCCTACAGCACTTCAGTGTCTTTCTTGTAGTGATGGATCCAGAATTGAGCACCAGATTCGAGGTGTATCCTCACCAGTGCTAGGTAGAGGGGTACAATCACTGCCTTGGTCCTGCTGGCCACACTACTGCTGACGTAGGCCAGGATGCCACTGGCATTGGATACCTGGGCACACGCTGATGCATCTTCAGCTGCTGTCAACCAGCACCCCCAAGTCATTTTCTGATGGGCAATTTTCCAACCACTCTGCCCTAAGTCTGTAGTGCTTGTTGTGACCCACGTGCAGGACCTGAATATTTTCCTCTACTTAGTTCACGCCTTTCTTCATATACTATACACTACATACACTTTACACAACTTAGTTTTCAGCTTGGTCAGGTATATTGTAAAAATACATGTCCAAATCATAGAATTTACACCCAAATTTCACATTTTCTAATTTGCAACCGAAGATTTGAGACTGCTTTTATCCAGAAAACTGTGACTTAATATGAAGCCACTTTTCATATTAACTAAAAAAATACAAATCAATGTCACAGTGTGGTGGTGAACAGCTGGCCTGGAGGCCTCACAATTACAGGTAAGCCTAATTATAACTTGACAAGTCTATGGCATTAGGGAAAAGAGGTAAACAACCCTAGGAGGAAGGCACAGAGAAGCTGGGGGATTCGAATTCAAACAGCAGATGCCAGCTAACCCCCGAAAAGCACAGACACAAGCAGCCATTGGCCAGTGAGCTGGGTGGTAAACAAATTCAGACAAGTGTAGGACCATGCAGATTTTTGAATGCCATACATAAGGAAGCAGCACTTAATAAAATTTGCTATTGCTACATGAACTTTGTGTGTCATGTTGTGTCGGTCCCAACTGTGACATCACAGCAACTCCAGGTGATTTTTAACCACTGAGAGCCAGAAAAAGCTTTGGGTCAGAAAGTCCTTGCAAGCAGCCCAAAGGACCACAGAAGAGTTCAAAACAGCCGAAAGAAATGGGAAGGTTAGCTGATAGAGTTTTTAAGACATTCACCAAGACCAAATGGTTGGATTTAAGGCTCAAAATGCAAACTAATTATTTTCTATTGAAAAAACAAAGCTTTGAAGAAAACTTTATATAGACATGTGAGTTTTACTGCGTCTTTTATGATTCAATATGTCATTCTGAGATTCCACTACCGGCAGTACTCATAATACAGACTATGTCAGGATTTCAACAGCCTAACTAGCAAATTCTCCATTTGAGAAGTCATTCACCATATGACTTCTCTCGGACTTTTCTTCCAGAAACAGAAATGAACTGCACTCTGTCGTACACAGGATTTAACAAACAGCTTTGTTAAATCCTGGAAGAATATCAAAATTTTAAGACTAGTTCTTCCAGCCTCCTGAACTCAAGGCAGCCGATTTCTCTGTCTGATTTTGCTGAGTCAATATTAAAAGGGAAAAAAAAAATCTTTATTCTTCTTCCCCTGAAAGCACTAATTCTGCAATGAAATGTCAGTGCCTGGAGATTAAGTGATAGGAAGACACCAGACAATTTTTATATGTTGGTAGAAAAAGCCCCATTTTCTCTTTATCCCTCCTCAACCCAAAATGGGCAGTGAATGGTCTAAGAAAAACTACAAAGAGAAAAGCAGAGGCTGCTGAGCAGGGTTGGTTCTTTTTTGCAAAAACCTTTGAGTCTTCAGTTGTGTTCTCAACTTAAGCAGAAAAAAATAAAAAAAAATAAAAAAAAGAAACTTTAGTGTTTTCACAAAAGGTAATTGCATCAAATGTTTATGTTATGACAAAATAGCATTCTTTGATGAAAGTTCATTTTGCCAGAAATGTTTCTGTTGGCTCAATATGAATTGGTATTGGCAGTAAGATAAAAAAAAAATAAAAAGCAATAAATTATTTTTCTTCAGGAACAAACAAGAGGCAGGGCAGAACTTCACTATCTCAATCTCTCAGTTATAAAATTTACTTCTCAGGGTTTCTTCAGGGAACTGTAACTAATAGAGGAAGTAAATAATCAATTTAATTCCAGATATGCACAATTTGCATATTATCCAAATGAAGACATTATCATTTTACCATTTATGTCCCAAATACTTATATTTGTAAGACTTTGGTCTCACAGGAACATATGATTCTCACAAAAGTGAATCAGTTATTAAATTTGTGTTATTGAATAGGTTAAAAAATGTCAGTCAGCATTTGCAGTTACCTCCTTAAGTCTTGAAAAATCTTATTTTCTTTCAGTGTTGGAATATACTATGATTTAACCCCAATGTGTAAAAATACCCTGTTTGCAAAACCTATCCTCCCTTAAAACAGAAGATAACTATTCAGTCCTGATGATCAGATTGTATGTGCACACATCATTTTAAAAGACAAATACGTAAAGCAATAGAATAGTATTTCATAAAAAATAATTTTTCATTTCAACATGAAATAAACAGAGTCACACCTGGTACTTTATTACATAACTAAGTTTACTCAGGTTCCAGTGAAAAATTACAGATACCCTGAGAGGCTCTCTAATAATTCTGTATTTATTTCAATGTACATGTAAGGAAAGAGAGGGATTGCCCCACATAAGGAAAAGAGGTATAAGGACTACCAAATAATTTAGGAATTAGTAATTATTATTAATATTAATTATTAATTAATTAATATTATTAATATAAGGAATACCAAATAATTTTACCAAATACATTTTTTCAGAATTTACATTAGAATAAGGACAAATTAACTCAAATGTGACATCCTTACATTTTGCCAGAGCTATTTTGTATTCATTTAATTGCAATTAAGAAATAAAGTCTTCCTACTGAAAAGTAGCAAGGCTGCACCACTTACAACAGTTTCCTGAATAAAATGCAGGTTTTTACCCCCAAAGATACCTGCAAGCTCAAACATCAATATGTCCTCATAAAGTTCCTAGATTTTGCGGAAAAAATGTCAAGACAATTCTATCACTCATAATCAGGTAGCATGAGACCTTGCATGTGACTACTTTTGCAGCAGGACATGCACTATCTACCTGTTAGCAAGCAGAATACAAATCAGGGGTTTCTTTTCTGCTAGTACTTTACAATGAACTAAGCACAGAAAAGTGCTAAATTCAATTGTAAAGGAACTTTCTCAAGTATTCCCAAAGGAAATCAATTAATGTATGTGAGGTCTGCCTCTTGGGGTCTTCAGCAGCCACTGCTGCATATCAGTTGTGATAACTTGAATGTCCCCATGCATTCTCCTGGCTGTAGTTAGTTGCCTAATCGAGGAGCCTCGACCCACTGCACCTTGTATACAAGAGCCTCAAGGAGAAGGAAAAGTTACAAATGTTTTCCTGTTGCCCTGAAATTCTTCTCTTTCTGGCATATGCAGTTTGAAGTTTTAGTCTTTGTGACAAGGAGGACCTTGCTAAATCTCTACCACTAGCAAACACACCCTGATGAAATTACAATATGTAGTTATTTCCAATAGTAAACACAAGAATGAAGTGAATATAACGGAAGGCTCAGAGTGGAGTAATGGGAAACTAAATCATCATGGAAACTAATCCACTATTATTTAATGGATTTGTACTTGCCAGTTACCTTGGGAGAGATATCTAAAGAGAGTTAATAATATAAAAATCTATGTGCTCCTATAATGGTATTTTCAAATGTCCTTCAACAGATTATGTATATTATTTCCACTATAATTAAGTGAACCTTGTTTGGTATTTCTGAATCTCATAAATGACTATCTAGTGCATACCACTTTCGAAAATATGAGAAGAGAGTCTGAATACCCCTTTGGCTCCTTAAATCAACACCTGCTTAATTAATCCTCTACTCAGCCTTTACTTCTGTACTAAAAAAGTACAACAAATCCAAGTATCTTTAGGATTGTATGAAGAAACTACCACCAAAGAAGCCTCCTTGAAATTGCCTGACTGGAACTTTGGACTGTAAGTCAAAATACTGAGATAGATAAAGAAAAAACCCATTCTTCAATCACCTGAAACAGACAAGTAAACAAGAACAAGAATGTGGGCAAAACCCAGCAGCTGTGCTGAGAATCATCTTTGGCTCGCTCCAGGGTAGGGGAGGCCATAGCCCACAGACCCATTTGCTGGGAGCAGGTTTGTACAGATTCTCCCCCCAGCCGACGTGGGGGAAGAAGTTCCAGTGTGCTGTAACCTCTACTCAGGGGCAGTGAACCCATCCTCCCTTACCCAAACTGGCTGTGGAAGCTCCAACCCTGGGAAGGCCACATCCATGGGACATTCAGGTGAGAGGCTGCTGAGGGGTGCCTCAATCCACAAAAGGCCCCCCAAAGTGCCCTCCAGAGTTATTCCTGAGGCCTTGCACCTCAGGACTGCACGGGATGCAACAAACCCAGAGTCGGTTGTAAGAGACAATGGCAAATCCCCTCCCAGGGAGGTGCCTGGATTTTCCTACCTGGCCTGAGTGTATATCAATCCATTGAATTCCATGTTTTTCAGAGGGACCTTCGCCACCAACAAGACCAGCTGGAGTGGATCGGCAGAGCATCATTGGGATCCATGGAGTGGTGATATTTTCCTTCTTCTGTCCCTGTTCCTCTATTTGTGCCCCCCCCATTTCCTATTTTTTTCTCTCTCTCACTCTCTCCCATATTTTACTATCAAATAAAATCCATACTATTGTCACTGGCATATGGTCTCATTTGCACCTTAACTCAGGCAGGGGCATTTCGAAAAACTTTAATAATCAGATCTTGACAGGACAGGGGGAGAGTGACAGGGGTTAGGTGGAAGTGTATCACCCATCCTAGGGGTCCCAACAACGTCTCATTGCTCCCCTCCATCTGGTCTTCTAGGTGGTGAGGGCCCAATGTTTAAGATATAAGCTAATATTTTAGTCTCTGACACAAGGAATTCCCTAACTGTTCCAATAGCCAAACTTTTTGAACTGTATATAGTTTCAATACTTTTCATTTCTGTGAGTAGAGCATGGAGGTGGACAAGGTTAAAAATAAAAAATTTAAATATCCAGATAAATCTGAGGTGGATTTACAGAACCTTGAAAAGTCCTGCAGAAACAACTGAACAAATTACACAAACAATAGAGATTATTTATTCCAAGTATAGAAGGTGTCCTGTAGAAGATTCAAATTGATTCATTCAGTAGGGCTGATACTGTAGGGTATTTATAGCACTTAGCATACACTTCTTTATTTCCTGTATTTCCTTAGATTATTTATTGCTTTCATGAACTTTTCAATCACTAATAAAGCATTCCTCAATGGGGTAAGAAGGCAAAATGACAACAGATTGGAAAAGTAACCATGTATACACTGTTGTGCTCTGCTTACAAAGCTGGAGGAAAAAAAGGATGTGAGAAGCTAGGAGTTACAGACTCTGTTTCCAAGTAACTGCTATGTGTGGTGAAGTCTTAACTTCCAAGCAAAGGCTAAATGTCTGCTTGTAGGTGGGAAGTACTGAATTAATGCTTTTGTTCTGCTTTAGCACATGGCTTTTGCTTTACCTATTAAGATATCTAATCTCAAGCCATGAGTTTTCTGACTTTTCTCCCACTGTGGAGGAGTGAGTGTGTGGCTGTATGAGGCTCAACTGTGTGTCAGGGTTAGCCCACAACAGCTGGGCTAGCAATGAGGTGCTCTTAAATAAATGTATGTTGCAGTCCTGAAACAATCTACAGTGTCTCTAGTCTGGATGTTCTAGGACTACACTACCTTGCATAAGTGTAAATGTGCTTAACAAGAGGAGCAAAACCATGAAGAAGTAGATTTGCTCAGTCTCACATGCTGAACACATTTTGATGCTTAATTTTCATGCTTAACCCTCATTCCAAAGGTTTAGATCTGGGCCTAGAGAATCATGAGTTATCAATAATGTAAAAAAAGGCTCAACTGCGGCATGCCAAAAAAAACGAAAAAGTAAAAAATTTACACTGTTTCTTTTGCTGTATGGTAGTAGAGACAGATATTTATTTTTAGGGCCATAAATCAGCTTTCATGGTCACTGACCTCCCTAAAAATAAGCATACTAACATCCACCTGTGAATAGTTCATCTTTGTTTCTATTCTTCTCAAATATTCAAAGCAGAGAAGACTATGTGGAACCAGTACATAAACATTAATAACAAACTACCAAAGAGAATAATTGTAAATTTAAAAGATAAGGATAAACTCTTTCTTCTCCATCTGTTAGTTATTCTTCAGGAAGGCTAAATCCTGTTTCCTACCAGATAACTCAAATTTAAATAGTCTCACAGAAATTTATACCTCTCCCAAATATACAGTATACATGGTCTGAGTGAGAAGTCTCTTGGCAGCAATGACATTCTGTGAAATTCCAACGCAGAACAAAGCTTTCCATGTATGACTTAAGGCATCATTTTAGTGCATTTCATTTTTGTGCATTTTGTGCAGTACAACAAATCCTAATATATTTGGATTTTAATCTCGAATTTAGACTCCAATACTGGTTCAGGCTAAAGCAGGATTTTTGTCTTTTGGTCCAAAATTCCTGCTCACTTTCTAAGAAATTTCATATTGTCTAAGGTTTTTATAGTCACATGCCATTAACATAACTTTACTACTCACCTCACCCTAATATAAGTGAAATGTCCAAAAGCAGGCAAAATAGAAATAGAAGCCAGTAAAGATCCTGTATAATTTTTCTTTTATTCTATGTGTATCTTCTATAATTTTTAAAGAAACCTATGTACACTAATACAATACAATAATCTCTTTCTGCTTCCATCTTCCCTGCTGGCTGATAGATACCACACTCCTAATCTGTGGGTTAGAATGAACAAGTCAGACAAGATTTATCAATTTTTCCTTGTCAGTCACTCTATAGGGTTTTAAATAGATAAAGCTGTCTTTGGAGTAGGTGCAAGATGTTGGCAGCAGGAGGGCTGAAATGATGGATACTGTGCTGGCTTGGGCCAGTTACAGCAAGCTCCAGGGAGACCCATCGCAGACCAGAGAAGACTCTACCAGTAAAGTTTGAGATGCATTTGTGAAAATGTATGTAAGACAGAAAATATAAGAGAGAGAAAGGACCTGAAACAAAAACCAAACAACCCCCCCCCCAAAAAAACAAAACAAAA
>NC_031769.1:51950699-51972687 GCF_001522545.3 Parus major
AAAAAAAAAAAAAAAAAAAAAAAGGTGGGGGGAGAAACGAAACAGAATATCAGGGTCAGAGAAAGAGAGGAAGGAGGAGATGCTCCAGGTGCCAGAGAAGATACTTCCTGCAGTCCATGGAGGACCTGCACCAGTGCAGATAGTCACTGCCATCTATGGACAGCCCCGTGCTGGAGCAATGGATATTACTGAGGGAACTGCATACCACAGTATATTTTCTTGGCAGGAACTGCAGCCTAAAAGAACCCTCTCACTGTTGCAGGGGTGAAGTGTGAGGAGGAGGGAGTAACAGCTGTTAGAGAGTGACTGCAGCGCACCATTTCCCATCTGCCTGCACCACTTGAAGGGTGGGGAGGGGGTCTAGCAGGAAGCTAGAGTGAAGGAGTGATACTGTGTCTGAGAAAGGGGTAAGGAAGGGTGCTATTTTAAAGTTTATTTCCCACTACTCCAACCAGTGATTATGTTTTTAATTGGCAATTAAGTTATTTTCCCCACAATAAGCCTTTTTTGCCAACAAAACTGACTGGTAAGCAATCTCCCTGTCTGTATACATACCCTCAAGCTTTCTCATTCCTTCTCTTTTTGTTTGCTGCCCCAACCTCGGGGAAAGACGGGGGGTGAGCACACAGCTGGTTGGGATTTTGCCTGTTAGCTGAGGCTAAGCCACAATATGAAGTCATAAAAATGTTTGGTTTCACTTAGGTGTTTGCAAAATATTTCTTCTGCTCTTAGTAAGAGGAAATCCTACTGGGCTACTCTGCACATCAAAACTTCAGTCCTTGTCATCATCATAGTCACTCTTCTGAAATATAATAACTAAATAAATAAATAGGTAGATACTGTTAGCAAACAAGTTCTATTTCTTTAAAAAGGGCCCTATTCAGCAGTGGAGAAAAACGTTAATCAGGACTTAATTAACGTTAATTAACGTTAATTAAGGACTTAATCAACAAGGAGGGTGATTTATTCCATGAAATAAACGGCAGTGAACAAGCAAGCTCTGGGTGATATCCAGGTGTTAGAAAAACGTTTAGGGTCTGTCATGCTTCAGTGCTCTCAAACCTGGGAGAGGAAATTAACAAATCCTGGAAGTGAAATTTATTGTTGACACCTGGACACCAAGGATGCAGAATTTATAAACCACATGGACAAGTTACAGAAACCAGACATGAAGAAGAAACTGTCCCAGTAATTGTCTAATTACTGGGATTCTCTCTATCTGGGAAAAAGTTAATAATAAGTCAGAAAATGTGGGCTTAATGTCATGAGAAGCAAAAAATCAATTACCAATAGATGTAACTTATTATCCAATAAACACTAGTTCTTTTATTTGCTAAAATCTATAAATAGTTAAAAGCTTTGATAACTGATATATGTGATTTGTGGAGGGATCCCCATAAAACTCAACACTGAATAAAGTTGATTTTCTAAGCTAGCAAACTAGTTAGTTTATTTCCTGGTTTTCAGTGGTCATAGCTGAAATGAAACCAGCCTGAACACGAATGTATGTTCATTCACACATGAATGAACATCGATGCATGCACTGGATGAGGCTAATGTTGAAGAAGCTTTCTTGTCTGAGCATCCAGGAGCCGCTCTGGCTGTCACACTTGCACCACCTAAGACTGTTACACTGGGACCAAAGCCCCATCACAACACTTGACTCCAGTGAGTCAATGGGTGCCCTGCTTGACTCCCTACACATTCCATTAATAGGGATGGAATGGCTCAGCCCCAGGTTTCCTGGAGCAATCACAGATGTCTGGTTCCCTTAAGTTATGATTGAGCCTTTCATCGTGGTGCAGCAGCACAACAACAGCTTGTGCTGGTGCTGCCTGAGAGGGACCCCAAAGAAAGGAATCCCTGGGCTTTTGTTTCCTTACAGTCTGTGCACCTGCTCCAATGGTGATTTGGGGACTGGAATCTTCTTATCCTTCATTTGTTGTCCTAGAGTCCCTGAGTGACAGACCAGCCTGCCCCCAAAGTCCCCATATCCTCAGCTGTGCAAAGGTTGGTGCCAGGTCATGGCTTGCTGCTGGGGGCTCCAGCCATTTCCCCCCACCCAGGGCACAACCTGCAACTTGCACTGCAGCTGCTCACTGGGCTGCCTGCCCTGGGTGTAGTCCTCAACCACATGCACATGCAACAGGGCACAATCTTAGACAGAAGAACTACTAGCTAAAACAACAGAAAGATGCTTTTCCCCTCTCTCAGTTCATCAGCTTAAAATCTAATACCTTCCCCAGTAAGATGTGTAAAACTTTTAAAGTTGTTTTACCCATACGCTCTGCAAGTCTACCCTTTTTTGTTCTTATTTTTTTTCATAGCATCACAGTCTTTGACTGCATTAGGAAGCAGTACAGCACAATAAACACAGTTTTGTACAGCACAGCACCGAGTGCTGAGGATTTCATGTCCACAACACATGTGGTTGGGGGCTTTATTTTGGAGTAGCTTTAGTCTGACCACCTAGACTGATCACCTGTTAGTGATTAAAGTGCATTAGGTGTACTTTTGGAGCACGTTTTCTGATATCACTTGAGGGGGCAGGGGGATGGAGCAGGAGGGAAGGAGGAAAAAAGTAGTTCCTGCACTCCAAAACTGTTTCAGGATATGAACCAAAATATTTTAGGTAGTAGCGATTGGGAGATAAAGTGTTTTCTTGATGCAGCTTTAAACACTACTATGTGTGCTATTTATTCAAAGTAAGTAAAAAGAATTTCAAGAAAAAAAATCCTGCAGCAAACTAAGAATGTTGTTCCAATTCTATTTCTTCATATGCAATTCCACCAAAGTTAACTTTATTAAATATATCAGATAAGGCATGGTAAAAAATCCTTTCCCTATTATTTTGCATGCCACATTATATTTGATGCTTAAAGTCACAAAGCCCAGTGTAGCTTGTAGATTGGATCCCTCATATTTCCTGGCATATCCAAGCTCTCCATTAAAATAGGTATGTAGTTATTTGAGTGACATGATGTCCAAGAAGAACTATTTTTCTACAATAAGTAATTGAAGAAATTACTATAATATAATGCTGCTAATTTAAATAATTATTATAGATCTTAATAGAGATACAAGCTTCTATTCCTTCTATAACCAGGTACTACTGAATTCACCAAATATTTTCCAACCACAGTCTTTCAGGCAAAGAACAAATAAATACCTATATTATGCAGCAAGATGAAATAATGGACATTCTGTACTCAAAGTAAAGGCGACACTTAGTAGCATGGCTATTTCTTCTTTCTTTAAAGGTTGCCACTTCATTGGTCACAGAAGATTAGTATGGTCATTGTACACCAAAATGTAGTACAGTATCCATCATTTGCATGTGTCAACAGATGTGTTACACAAAAGCCTGCTAAGGTAATTATTCTATTTTCAAAAATATCTTACCTTGGAGTCACTAGCAGGCCTGGGAACCATAGCTTTAAACAAATGTGAACTACATTTGTGAAGTTGAAAAAACAAATTGATTTATTTTTGGCTTTTGCAACATCGCCACCAAGTAAAATTTAGCATCTGTAAATGGCCTCTGTGTCCAAGTGAATGGACTCAAGTCTTAACTTGAGGGGAGCTTTATAGCTGGCCCCTCTCCAGAGTCTGAGGCTTCAGGCTACATTCCTAGGATTTGCTGTGCAGGGACTCTTTTTTGCTGTGACTAGGTAGTTCTCTGTTAGAACTCATGGCAGAAAATCAATGTCCTTTTCATATTACTTGCTGTGTTTTCTTAACCTCTCAGAGCTCAAAACCCAGAGAGGCCGTATTTCATTCCAGCTATATATCATACTGGCAATTTCCTGTTGATTAACAAATATGCTACTAATGTTTACTAGTGGTCCTATCCTAATCCTCATGTGCATTCACTACTTCCTGACTGGCAGAGATAGCAGTGTGATCTGTCCAGGGAGTAGACAAGACATGTGTTCCTGGGTCAGCTAACTTGGCAACTGAGAGACATAAATACAAGATAAAAATATCATCATGTTGGGAAAACACTAAGAAAAATGTTCTAACACCTTCTTTAGGAACTAGTAGTAGAAAAGAAAAGATGAGGGTAGGGGAACTGTGATCCTTTCTTCTTTTTCCTCCTCTGGTCTTTGAGTAGAAAATGAGATGGCAACGACAGATTCACTAAGATGGTGGTGGTGGTACCACATCTATATTTTATCCTCCAAAATGACACATACAAATGTGTGACTCAACCCTCTGAACAATAAGCTGTATTACTATTAGTGCTGCTGGCATCAACAGTAATTAACAAATTATTGTTAATCTGCAACAAATTACTCTTAATACCATTAACAAATTACTGGCAATGCTGCTTGATACTTGGTTAGGAAAAGGCAGACTTGGAAAGTTTTAGGACCCAATCCTAATTCTTAACAAATGCTCCATGCCTTAGTCTTATAGGGGGGTGAGTTAGACGTGATCCTAGAAATCCCACTTCCCAGAAGTTTTTGCTCCAGCAATCCCAGTTCCCATCAATCTGGGATCCCAGCAATCCCAGTTTCCAGCAATCCCAGTTCCCAGTAGTTCAACCAAGGTGGCAGCCATAAACACTCGTCTCTCTAAGCACCCATGCACTGTTACTTAGAATCTAAAGATCACTGAAGAATTGAGGGTTTATTTGTGGTTTAATCCCAGCTAGAATCTGTGTACCATGCAGCTGCTCACACACTCCCTGATGAAAACCAAATAGGGAGGAGAATTGAAGGGGAAAAAAAGTAAACCTCATGGGCTGAGATAAGAACAGTCGAAGAACAAGATCAACAAGAACCAGAAGGAGGAGGAAAAGGAAGAGGAGAAGAATGCACAGTACATCTGCCTAAATTACTTGTGGAATTAGAAATACGAAGCCACAAAGCAACTTTTAAACCTTTAAAACTAACTAAAAGCATGAATGAATGGCAGAGTTAAAAAAAAAAAAAAAAAAAAAAAAAACAAAAAACAAAAAAACATTCAGGCCATGATTCAGGATGGCTTCCTGGAATTACAAGGGAAACAGAACGAAAATATTGAGAGCTCCTTTTCCAATAAAAGGCTAATAGAAAACCAAAATCTGAAACATATAGTACACAACTATCATTTGCCATTCAGAATAGCAATTTTTATTTTTTAAGACACTTTTCAATGCTAGAATAAGAATTTCAGGTATTTTCTGTTGTTCTAATTATTTTGCCTTCCCCAAATCAGTAAGACATTGATTTGGATTGTTGTACTATGAAAATAGCTAAAGGGAGAACAGATTGTTACCCCCAATGATTTTGTGAGGCCTCTGTAATCAGGTGTTCAATAAGGCCACAAGAGACAGAAATTCTCAAAGACTATTTTCCTTTGACTCACTGTTTTATTCTGCTGTGCCTAGCTGCTGTAGTGCAGCTTGCCAATAAATGAAGTACAGTCACTTTTCTTAATTTCCTGGTTATTACTGAATGGAGAAGGGAGGTGCACATGGTGCAGTTTCCAGGCCAGAGCATAAAGACCTCCTTCTTCACTTTCTGTATTAGAAGTACAGACTTGTGGGTCAGCCTCCAGAAGATTGTCACTATTTATTCCATTTAGCCACATATTCTTCACTTCCCCAATGCATGGATTAAAGTAGGAACTGACCAGGTCTCTTGATTACTTTCTAATACAACAATTCCCCATCTATAACAAGTTAGCTACATCTAGATACCCAGAAGCAAATGCTGAAGCATATTGTAGTGTGCTGTCCCATGTGAAGATCTGTTATTGATTTGAGATTATTTGAATCAAGCAGATGGAGCTCAAGGCATCCATATTCTTTAACTACAAATAAAACATATTACTCAAACATTCCTATTCTTCTAAAAGTATTCCTAGAAAACATAGCTTCCCACATATTCTAGACCCACATAGAGTCGTACACCCTTCCTAGCTCAATCATAGCACTTGCAGTTCATTCATGCTGTTGCAGTCCTTTTTCCTGCTGCCTGCACTTACAGTAAAAATGAATGGGTTTTAAATTTAAAAAGGATAAAAACAGTTGTGAGGCAGCTGGGTGCCCTTTAGCAAGCACAATTACTTCTTCCGTCCTCAAAACATTAGGTTTTACCAGAAGCACAGATGCCAATAGCAAGTCAAAGACATAGTGCTTCTGTTTCTTATACCATCAGGCCTTCACCTAATTTCTCCAGCACCACCTGGCTGGGGTAAAAGAAATAATAGTCTTTCAATAGGAGAAGATAAGGGTTTGAAAAACAAAGGAAGTAGATACAAAATATTATTTTTAAATCTGTTGCCAGGTGACCATTCATCAAAGAAGCCTTGCTCAAGCCACATCAGAATTACCTAATTGCTGTGAATCACTACCATGCCAGCCCCCTGCCTTTTCTTGCTACAATGCTTCCCATTGTTTTTGTCAGACTGAATTAGAGTCAGAATGAGATACTTTTTGTGAAAATTCCTTAATTTCAAAGTCCAGTAATATGCAGCATAGTAATTTGTACCTTATTTTAAATGGGTAAATAAGGCAGGTAATTGTTTTTGGAGCCTTTCTCGTCATTTATCTACAGTCTGGAAGTGGAAAAGTCCCTTTAAGATTCATTATGAATGAGGGACACCTACTGGACAAAATTCACCATTAAAAAATCCATGTTTCCCTGGAGTTCCACAACCTGTTTACTCCAGAAAAACTTAAAACTTGGCACTTAAAACCAACCGCAACTTCCTTTAAAAAAAGGGGGGCAGGGAGGAAAGAAAAGTCAAGCAAGACATTGTTTTTGCTTTCAAAGTCCTCAGTCAAATCAAAATGAAGTTTGTACTGAAAACAAGTGAGCTATCAGAAAATTAATCTCATTTTCCTGTTTGGAGAAGTAGTCAACAGAGAAGTGAGCAAAGACAGGAATTACTTTTCATGGAGGTGTTCAAAGTATTCAAATATACTTTCATTTCATTTTTAGACTTACTGTATTCAAAGCTCACTTTCAAAGAGAAAGCAGCTTCATCTCCAGTTGATTTCCAGTTCATGTTGGTGTGGGGTTGTAAGGCCCCATCAAGTTTTAAAACTTGGTTGACAAGATTTTTAACAAGGCTTACAATTGTTCATGTACTCTGAGTTAGATACACTGTAGAAATACTGACAAGATATTTCCAAGAGTTCAAAACAACAAAAAAGGGCTTTACTGACAACTTTAGAAAATCAAGGAAACTTTGGCAAAATATTTAGTGCAGTACTCAATTAATATAAAAGACTTCTCAAAGCATTAATTTAGCCCATTCAAGTTAACAAAGTTGAAGCCTGTTCAATTACAAGTTACTCAAGAATTCCAAGAGAGAATTGAAGAAGAAGAGAGAACAGAAAAGATACAGAAAGGCACACACATAGCTATCAGGTCCTGTTTTCCCATGATGATAGAAACTCCAAAAGGAGGTAGGGTCCAGATAAAGTGATGGTCTCGTGTTTGGCCTTAAATACCCCTTGGCCTTCCTGGACCCTTCCCCACATGGGAATTCTGGTCACTTAGAAGTTGGGTTAAGAGAGTTTGAGGCATTGCCTCTGGTGTTCCATGATTGGCAGCCAGTGCCAGGCTGGGATATAGGGTCTAGGGGTGGGGGTATAGGGGGCAGATAGCTGCCTCATCCAGGGCAAGTGCCCACCTGCCCCTTCTCCCACACATATGCGTGCCAAAATGTCTCAACACGTCAATCTTTCCAGGCTCTCACATAAGGTTGGAAGGCATATCTGGAGGTCACCTAGTGAAATTCATGTCCTGCCCAAAGCAGGTTTCTCAGAGCCCTGTTCTAATGAGTTATGATCATTACATCCTGACAAACTACTATGGTGTTTCACAACCAGCATGGTGATTATTTTTTTTTCCTAACTGGAATTTTCCATGTTGCAGCTTGCATCTACTGCTTCTTGTACTATCAACACACACCCTTGAGAATAACCTGTCTTTGCATCTTCTTTGCAGGTGGGTATGGACACTGATAAGATCTGTCTTTAGCCTTTTCTTCCTAGAGTTGAAGGGATTCTGATATCTTGAGCTCTTATCTTAGACCCCTTTACCATATACTGGCAGCCATCCACTTGGACTTGCTCCAGTTTTTCCCTGCCTGTCTTTTGACCTGAGTTTGTGCACAGCACCCTACATACAATCTCACAAGTATCACAGAGATAAAACCACTTCCCTCAGTCATGAGCACATTACTGACTTACGTTCAATGTGTGTTTCACCAGAATTCCCGATTCTGCTAAGCCTCTTCCCACCGGTCTGGCTTGTACTAGTGCATAGGGTTGTTCCATCCCACAGGATTTTGCACCTTCCTTTATTGAACAAACTCCAATCTATCTTACCTGCCTCTGCTGCACATAAAAAGTAGTGACCTTATTGACAGGGACCAAGGTGGATTTTATTTATGCCTCAACATACATTACACATGAGGTGAAAGATTCCTAGAAGGCCTGTGTTGGCATCCCTACCCCTGGAGAGGCTTCAGCTGGCAACCAGTCAGGGCAGAGAAAACCTCCACAATGGGGCAAACACTTGGATGCCCAAGAAATCAAGCTGTGGGAAGAACTTTAGCACATAAAAGCAGCCAACTACGACACAGCGAGAGGCATTTTGGTTTGGGTACCTTGGAGAGAGCGGGGGCTCACTTGTAGGTTCTGCTTGGCCTTTTCCTCCCTGTGGTCCTGCTTCATCATTCCCGCAAACCCCATCTCTCTCTTTCCTCTCTCTGCTCCTTTTCTTATCCCCCTTTAATAGGAACACATACCCATTTTTTTTTTCAATAAAGTGTTCTCAGATAAAATGTTGCTGCATTTGCACTTTATTGTCATCCAACAAATCCATCAAAAGAATCCTTCCCAACTCCTGCTTTTATAGAGGAATGGGACATTTATTCATTCTGTATCATCATGGTGACACAATTACTGTTCTTAAAAAGTATGTTTTGCTATCCTAGCTTCTTTAATGAACATAGAGATTCTTAAATAATAAGGAAAAAAAATCTAACAATCTTCAGAAAGTCTTAAAGTAGCATTTTGTTAAAGATTCTGGGGATAGAGTATTTCACTGCCCAACACCCCATATATGCCAATACATATGCAAAGACAAACCTGCAGTGAGAAGTCACATTTATTTGCTATTAAATCACATCAATGCAACAGTTAAAAAACAGCCCAGCCACAGAGCAATTGTTCATATAGCCAGACAACCCTTTCCTAGGTGTACTGGTCTACAGCCATGAGTATTTATTTGCCAAACAACTGGACTGAACTCTGTCAAAAAAACCCAACAAGTAAACCCCCACACACCATGTACTACATGATGGCAAGAACCTGTGAGGCATAAGCCAAAGTTTCAAGACCATCTACACTTTGAGTGAGAGTATATTCACCATACAGAGTAGAGAGAGAAGGAAAAAAACTTGCAATATTTTTGTGTTCAGGTCCAAAGTAAATAGCTAAGATACAAAAGGGGAACGTCTGGAAAAACATCACTTCTAAGGGGCAGCATCTAATTTGATTAATTCATCTCCCATATATGGTGCAGTCAAGAAGTCTGTCCTTCAATTATATATAATGTGGCAGTCAGCAAGTAAGCCAACTGATACAGACATTTAGAAATGCTGTCATGTTACAGTGTCTGTTTCTTTTTCTTATTGAAGAAAATAGTGGGTTTAAATTACAGTGAGAGAGGGTATAATACTATAATTTTACAGAAAGCAAAGGAGATACTAAAATAATAGCCTTCTGTAAGGCCTTTCACATGGTTCCTCACAACACCCTTCTTTCTAAATTGGTGAGAGATGGAAGGCTCACATTCAGTCTCTCTTGCCCGTCATGGTATTTGCTGAGTGATCTCTCCCTGTCCTTATCCCAACACATGAACATTTTCCACTCTCTCTGCTATCTAGTTGTGGAGGGAAGTAATAGAGCAACTTTGGTGGACACCTGGCATTCAGTCAGGATTTTTAAGGGTGGAAACTCACCTGGATTATTGCTTTTAATACCATCAAGATTCAGTAGGATTTCAATATTTTTAAGGATATTTGCAGACATTATTTATAGGCATTTATGTAAGCTGTATTATGGTATCATTGCATAGATATACTGTGTGAGGCAACTAAAAAATATATTTATTTCTTTAGTTAGGCTTTTTTCCTATGAATACAACCATCAAAGACTTCAGCAGGAACTGTAATGTCATCAAATTGTTTTATAAAAGAAATCTTATTTAACATGGAATATTATGACGTGTCATTAATAGAGCTAAAGTAACTATTGTTTTCTTCCTTCTTTTATATCCAAACAAACTGAAAATATGTATGAAAAAAGTATTCAAGCATACATATAAATTATGATAATTACTGTGTCCCAATGGAGGCACTGTGACTGTATTTTTACAGTGCTAAAAAATTACCTCTGCTGCATATAGTTTTGCACAATGATAGCAACATTTACCACTTCCTAAATACGTAAATAAATTTATAAATAAACAAATTTATAAATAAATAAAACCTGAAATAAATAGAGTTCTCACAGTTCTATGATACTGACTTCACAATTTTATAATTATTTGTGAAAACATTTAAATCCTATGACCTTTGATTTGACCCCATCATTAGGGTCCATTTGTGATACTATAATTTGGTGCCAAGACTTGTGTAAACACTTCCATCAACTAATAGATGAGCCAGAAGAGACTGAGGAAAAAAAATATTCAATTTTGACTTCAGACTGGAGATTATTCTCTTTTGAAGATAATGTTAAAATATGTAGACATATTGTTCTCAGAAACTAGAAAAAAATTAAAGCTTGAAGTAACCAAAATTCTCAGTCCTCCTTCCTCTGCAGAAAATGGCATGCTTCTCAAAAATTGTGCAGTCATATATAGACTGTTAGAAATATGTAGGTTGGAAAAGACCATAAGATCATCAAGTCCATCTTAAATATACCACTAAACTATTTCCCTAAGTGTCACATCTATGCATCTTCTAAATATGTCCAAGGAGGGTGACACACCCACTTGCCTTGGGACTCTAATCTGATGCATGACATTCACAGAAGCCTCTTTATCAAATAAAATGATCTGACAAATAATACCCATTCATGATAAAGTTTTTTTAAGTGAAGCAAAATATCCAAATTTCTTGCTATTGTACAATCTCTCTTCTCTGTAGTAAAACGGATGCAAAGCTATTAAGTGTCTTTAAAAAAATATAGGAGAGGACACGTCACCATTCTGGAATTTCCAAATTAATGACAGTTAAGTTAATCATTAAAATCAAGGCTTATGAGCCCAATAATATATCATGTTGACATGTTTACTTAGTTACTTAAATTAAGGTGCCATCTTTGCCTTGCCCTGTGCACTGTACCAGACATATCAGGGTTTTGGCACCTTCACTATCATACCTATTAGAAAAATGCAACACATTGCTGTAGATAGAGGCTGTATGGATTAAAGATGGGAAAGATTTCCAGACACAGTGGAAGGAAAGATAAAACTTTAATTTCCATGAACATAGGCAGAAAAAGCTCCTCCAAAGATGTGAGCAATGCTTTAACTTCAATCTTTTTCAAAACTAGGCAGTTGCTATTACAGAAATCTAAGGTACATTCCACAGACTGGCTCTGCCATTAGGTCCTGCAGCAGGTTGTTCCTGCCAGATGTGTTCCTGATGGAGCAGAAGCACAAGCAGAGGAAAAATATAAGATCAGAGGGACATTGGTGAGGAAGAAAGAGGGAGGTATAATTGTTTTGAGTCTGGAGACAGGGAAATTATACAGGTGTCAGGGCCTAGAGGGAAAAACCATTCAGAAAAAAGTGCTAATGGCTCCTTGGCTGACAAAAAGTGCAAGAGAGTCCGAAGAGGCAGTGCTTGCAAGGGATAATTCCTTAAAGCAATTTCATATATGTTATTCTCAGTTCTGTAATATTTTAGATTTAGCCACCCTTATATTTGGAAAATATGCATGTATGGAGGATGGGATTTGACTACATTTCAGAAATTATTTTCATAAGTTTATGAAAATTACTGATGTTCTTACAGAGCAAGAGGAATGGGGAGGTTGTAGTGCAGGAGAAAGTAGAGATGTGTTATTCTAAAGGTACCTTTCCCTTTATTTCTTGGGAAATAAAAACCCCTAAAAATAGAAAGGAGGGAAATTAATAGAGAACTAAAAATAGAAAGGAAGCAGTAGGGCAATAAACACTGTTGGTAATCCCCACTTAGAAGACAGAGAAGAATACCTAACAATTGCACCTCAGCAGCAATGGAAAGGTATATATTAAGAGTAAATTTTTAAACCTGAGCTTCTTGCAGACATTTTGAGAAAAGAAATATGGAATTTTATATTAGATTATAAATGGTAGTCCAGTTTACTGCTCACTGTTGTTTCCATTTTTATGTTTTCCCAGGTACTGAATGTGAATCTTCCTTGCTGTAATTACATTCTTTTAGAGGTAGTTCCAGTTCACCAGGGTTTAAAATTCCTTTCTCTTTGAACAAAATCTGGGCATATATTAAGACTATTTTTTACTACTTCTGTGAATGCCTTAATAAACCTGTGGTCTTGATCTTCTCAGAAATGTTACCAACAGGGTACGGCTATACAGCCTTTTTGAAACATGGGAAGTTTTGGCATGCAGCTCTTTATGTCTTCAACACACTTCAGTTGCTCAATCATGTTGAAACCTCATGTCAGAGTCTGACTGTGTGAGTACAATCAAGTGCCAACTGGGGAGCATTTACTCATCTTTATCTCAACTGATACTGTCATTGATACCATTCTGCATCTCTTCTCCTAAACAGGCTTGCAGAATATTCAACAACAGAAGTCCCTAAAATAAAAAACTCATTATAAACTGGAACACAAGTTCTAAATGTTATTCTTGTAGAAATGCTATTATAAGGTACATGAATACCCAAAGCCTCCAATCCATTATTCACAAGCCATTAGGATAAAAAAGGTAAAAAGTCATAGACCATTTGGTGGATTTCTTTTTTGAATACATAAGGCCAATAAAGAATGAGAAGTCAAATGACTGAAGTTATAAAGAAGATCAACAACATTGCCAGAAATAAAAGACTCCTATCCACACTTTAACCTGCACTGAATCCTTTAAAAACTATATGAATTTCCCTGTGAGGTGGGCTTTGATAAAAAATTAATCCAGTATCTCATAATAATAAAAAAAAAGTGTTTCATAGGGAAGGTTTCCTAAAAGAGTTCAAATTACGTTTTCTAGCAGCAATCCACACCAGATTTTCATTAAATTTCTTATCTTTACAATCTGCAGGGAACATTTTAACTATCAAATTTATGTGACTAAATTAAAATCTTCAAATAGGGGTGTGCTGTATTTGTTCAGACCACAGTTGTATTCCCCTCAGAGGCAAAGTACTGGAGATATTTACTCTCTAAGAATATTCCTTCTCTTCATCTACATAAATGCAAAAGTTTCCTGGACTTTAACAACAGTTATCATAGTGATTGAATTACAGTTTCTCTTTTAGTAGAAATGATAAATAAGTAGGTAAATAGCTATTTTTATATTTTTTCATTTACAAGAAAAAATAGTGTACCTTTTTTCAAGGAATAACAACTTACTTTTTTAAAAGCCTTCTATCACCAATTGAACATAAGGCAGTGAAGGCCCATTTCTCCAAGGTAATTGTCCCAAAAATTCAACTCTGAAAGTTAAACTGAAGTGGTATCATTTGGCATTTACTTTAGATTTTATACTTACGAAAAATGTAACTGAGCATAAAATTAGTACCTTTTAGAACCATAATACATCATACAGAGGAGAAGTTAAGATTTTAGGACAATACTTGGAATGTCTTCTCACAGCATATTTTTAACTGTTTGCCAGTTTGTGCAAGGTCATTCCAAAGGGAAACAGAAGAAATGCTCCTAAGTATTTTCATGAACTTTTAGAGATGAGCTGTATCTGGCAGACAAAGTTTAGTTCTGTTCAAAGAGAATGGCAAAAGACTGAGTAATCATTTTTACTCCCTCACTTCCTTCCGATGAAGGAATTTTAATGTGAAAGCCCAAGAATTGTGTTCAGCTCATCTCCACACTGCCTCAGAGGAACATGATACAAACAGCTGCTAGAGCAACTTATGCTCCCTTCCTCCTCAAGCAAGCAGCTTACACCAGAATCAAAAATCTCCTTTCATTTACATTTATTTCAGTTACATTTGCCTAAATATAAAGTGAATAAAATACCTCAAATTAAATCTAGTTCGAGGTCAGAGGTAACACAAATGGTAAGAGTTGCAAACTAGACAGAAAAATTAGATCCCAACTTAAATAGCATTTTTCAGTATGTCTGTAAATCACAAAATATGTCCAGTGACTGGTCATTCATATCTCCTGATTCAGTACTACATTAAAGACAAGGATTGATGTCTTGGTTAAGGTAATTGATTAGGACAGAAAGTAATGACTCTTTTCAACTCCAGAATGAACCCTGAGCAAGTCATGTAACTTCAAAAACTTACATGGTTCTAAGAACTCACATGGTAACAACTTTATATCAACATGTACTCACTGGGAAACATAAATATTCTGTGCAGTGTTCTGATAAATCATTCATTTTAGTCTAATATTTCTCAATTGTGTATCTCTCAGAAACTTGGTCCAGTCCAGGAATTTCAATCACATCAGAGGTCAGAATCCTGAACCTTGTGATGTCTCATATTAAATATGAAAAGTATCTTGTGCCAGACAACATTGTGCCAAAATCAATAAAATAACTACGTGAAAATTGATTTTTGTTGGAAGTCCACTAGTGGCTGTGTATAAGTAACCAACATGTGAAGAAGAGCAGAAGAAAAGCAATGAAGGCACATAGATTTTTTTATTGGATAGAAAGTCAATCAAGACCTGTATAGAAATGATGGGTGGAATTTTCCATCTCCTTTCAGTATGATTAATGTTCCACTGTCTGCCTCGTGACTTGCAATTCTACTGAATGGTGTTACTTCTTTGAAGAAAACCCAAAGGAACACACACAGAACAAAGACCCAAAACTTATTTCTCTGAATACCTTACTCTATCTAGTATGCAATTATTTAGCTTCCAAGATACTCTAAGATTAACTGATCATTACCACTATAATAGTAGTTGCTTTGTAGTATAGCATTTGTCAAAAAGCAAGCACAAGCAAAATTACCATGGAGTTTTAGAAATATTTTTTTCTTTTTTCCCCCTTGGCTTTCTAGCTTTATCCTGTACATTCCAATACAGGTTTCAACTCAGATTTGAAATGCAAGAGACAGGACACTTACTGATCTTGACAGCTTGAATGAGAGTCTCATACTAGATTTATCTCAATGCTACATGCCAACTCTCCTCTGATACGACCAAAATGGTTTTTTCAGCCATAGTTATCTTGCTTTACAAACTCCCCACTGCCTGCTCCTCATCAGACTACCAGCAAAAGATGGAAGCATCTCCAGATTCCACAACTGCCTCTGGTCTTTGGTATTGCCATGCTTAGTATTGCACTTGAACTCCAGCGTGCAAAGTGTGCACAACATTGCACAGAGACTTATGGACAATGGCTCTTATTACTGACAACCTAAAATAATTGCAGACTAAATCTAACAATGACATTAATCTACAATTCAGTATTTTCCCTGTCCTTCCAAGCCTATTAATGACTTTGTTGCTTTCTTCTGTCAGGTAGAATTGGGCTTTTATGATTTTGCAGTGAAGAGTGTCTTGCTGCAGAGCAAGTTTTAAATGTGTGACATTGTTCTGTCTATAAAGCTGTAATTATGAGGAAATACTCTTTTTTCTCCAAACACCCATAGTTTTTGGCAGTCAAAGTAATCAGCACACCCCAAGGAAACAGAGTAGATATTTATCTATTGTAAGTAGGAACTTATTTAGTTCTTTGGCATTACTGAAGCCATGTGCTATGAGTATGTTCATTATAAAACAGATATTTACCCATGGGTAAAAGGAAATTAAAAATAACATAGCAAATCTTCTCAGTGGAAAGCAAGAAATATGTACTTCATTAGTGTGTGGCTTCATGAAGGAATACATACTTTGAACTACTTAACCTGGCCTTCACACACAGCCTGATGCCTAGCTCCTCTTCAAGTCAAGATGGAGCTCCAAGGCTCAGCTCCCTTTAACCTCTTTGTCTATCCTAATACTGCATGTCTCTTATTTCAGCATCCTGTCAAGATTTCATAGTAGGAAAGAAAACAATCAGACACAATATAGTTATTCTGTACTCACTGTCTCAGTGAGTCAAAAATGGGTCTGTACTGAGGACAATATGAATTAACCAATGTAACTTTAGAAAAGTCAGCATGAGTGCCAATGCTAATTCACATCACATATAAGTTAATTTGCCACAGTTGGGCTTTTTTTTAGCGTTTAGAGTTAGCTCTGCTTGAGCAAAGTCAGATAATATCCATGGTAAGCTGTCATTTACATTACAAATATATACTCAGTTCTGTTTTGTACTCTCTAAGAGGAAACAGACACACAAATCTACTGGCAGTATTTACCACATGCAAGCGCCCAGGTGTGCTCTCTGGGAGAGGAGAAGCCTGGGCTACCCCAGACCAAACATGACTTTTTCCAGATAGCTCCAGCAGCCCCAAAAGAATGCCTCTTGGCTCTCCAGCCTTCAGCTCTTCAAGGGAAGCACAGCTGAGAATGGGCAGAGCACTGCCCAGCAGGGGGTGGTGAGGGAAAAAGGAAGAAACAGGATGAATGAACTTTCCCCAAAGCAAGACTGTTTTGCCTGTGGTAGTATGTGACCTCCTTGTCTTTGCTTTGACCCACAATATCTTTTGTCATTTTGTCTGCCTGTCCAGTTAAGGAGGATGGATAAAAAAGAACAACTGGATGAGGATTTGGTAGCCATTCAATGTCAAAAAACATCAACTGGAAGGATTGATTATCTAATAAAATAATTCTTTATTAATAAGTCAGTGCTACAATACATGTAGGCATAGATCAACAGGTATTTGCCAGGGTTGCTAAAAGAACTATTTTGTTTTTAAATTATGTGTTCAAAAAGAAAATTCAATACTCAAAGACTAGATAAAGGAAGAAACTACTGAAGTAAAAGGAAAGGGAAACACTCTACCAGATTTTAGATTAAGAGGAGGACTGACACCAACAATTACCAAACCATAAGCCTAACTGGAGAATTGACATTAGAGGGGAAAGCCATTGTTCTGTAATCGTGCTCCATAGAGCCATGCGTGCAATTAAATTCATGCTTAGTCAGAATAAAAGAAGAATGTCTCATGCGATGCTAATGTCTTCCAGGTTTCTGACTACAGTTATTACAAATCTCTAAGATGAGAGAAAAAAGATCATGTATCAAAGAATAACTGATTTTCTCTTAATATTTTATCTCTGAGGCAAGCTTACACTGTGTAAATTGCAAAACTAATTCAGATTGGCATGGCAATAACTACTAACTACCGAACACACCACAAATTAACTGAAGAAAGCCAGAAACCTCCCAATTTGTATAAAGAAGTATAGTATACAGTGAGCTGCTAGCCATCCCTATAGCTCTTGTTTTGTAGCAAACAGGAGGAAGAATTAACTATTACATTCTTAAATGAAGCTGCTGCACATAAGTGTCTGGTCAAAAGTGGTAAATGGAATGTCCTAGGCATTATGCAGGCGAGTAGAGACACACAAATCCCAGCCTCGGAAGGTTTGCAATTGCCTTGTCAGACAGGTAGATGGGCTTAAACAAAGAAATGTGATTTGGGAAAATGAGGTTAACAATAAAACAAGAGTTCAGCATAAAAGCAGCTGTATTAGATGTGTTTGGTAGAGGAGATGTGAAGCCTCTGCAATAAAAAAAGTCTCCATTTTGGGGATGCCAACTCTACTTCAGGTCATAGAACATGACAGCAGAGAGTCTCATATCACTCTGATGAAAATGTAACTTGTGGAACAGTTGGAAAGGGTGAGTAAAACTCAATACTAATATGCTTTTACTTCCTAGTGTTTGGGAAGGAAACAATAAATATTCCTTTGCTTGAGATTTACAGCAAGATACCTCATACACTATTTAAAAATAAACGTCATTCTTCACTGGTAACAGGGTAGATGAGAAGTCACATAGCAATTTATATTAACTGTATTGCATATTTTCCTTTTTCAAGAGTGGAAATTATGTCCGCTAATTATATTTTTTTTCTCTTCCACTAGTGATTTTTGGTTTACTATTTTACTGTAAGTAATTGTACAACAAATTAAATACCTACTCAATAAGTAAAACTTATTGTATTAATATTAAGTATACTCAAAAATACTAAATACTTACAAGAAATTAAATAATTACTCTTTGCATAGTCTAAAGTTTCCCCCCTCCTTTGAAAAACTGAAGAAACTTCTTCACAGTTTTTCTGATCACTGTCAATGATTTGGTCAGAACTTCACTAGGGCCTGTTGGCACTTGCTGTTTTAACCACCATATAAAGGAGGTTGCAAGGGTTCTATCCTAGAGAACCTTAGCCTATATATGTGCGGCTGCTCACCCTTCAATGCAAAGTCTCAGAGTCATGTATCAAAAACAAGCCAGTGTTGGCCTAGTCTCACCCTTATTTTTGCAATAGGAGGTCACTGACTTCTGACTCATTTATCAGCTGCTGATGATTTGTTTGTTTGTTTTTCCTTTTATTGTATCAAATGTTTCTTAGATGTCTGTAAACTTTGTTTTCATTTTGTTTATGTTTTTCTGGAAATGTGTTTTCCCACAGAGGTTTCTGAAGCAGTCATTATCTCTTCTTTCCCAGATCTGTGTGTTTTGGGACACAAAACTGAAGAAGCAACCTGTCTACTGCCAGATGTTGGATATCACATTATGTGTAGCACAAGGGAAAAATATGCCCAGAACCACAGATTTCTAAGAACTTAAGTCACTGATTCCAGGAATAGTATTCCTGGTGTACACCATTCTGAAGCAATGGCCGCTGGGTGCTATGTTTGTTCACATATGTTCACAGCATGGATCACAGAACCTCAAGCTGTGCATTATTAGATCCAGCCAGTTTATTCACTTACTAAGTCATATTTTATGGTTTGTGTCTGGCATAACTACTCCTTGAAAAGCCAGTGTCCTACATTTGTTTCATGTCTGAAATTAACCTGACCTCTAGGCAGTTTGCTTTCTGTGACATCCATCATGCCAACCAGTACTGCTAATAAAAGTTTTAGGCATTTAACCAAATTTCTATGGGAAGAAAATAATGGTGGTTCAGTGACAACAAAAAAGACACAAATAGACAAAACATAAAACAGATACTCACTTGCTTAGCGTTACAAAAATGGTGTCTGAAAAAAAATTAACTCATGAATCAGCAGTGTTATACCATGCAACAGTGTCACTTACTTAATGGATTAATTCAAAATTAATCTGATCCCAAAGATGCAGACAGCTAGAATCAGTTCTTTCTAGTTTGTGAACCTTGTTCATCCCAGCTATGCCTTATATTCTGGTAACATCTGTATGATATATTTACGTTTTTTCAAGGGATAAATAATATGCTATCAATTTTATCTTGCTAAGGCTGAACTTTGTGACTACCCATTTTGAAGATATGTGGCCTCTAAGGTTACTGTATTTAATAACAAAGTTCTCTGACTAAAGCAGTGATCTTCTTTTCATAATACTCTTTTAAAATTAAAAAAAAAAATAAAAATCTTATTATTTCTTAAATACATGGTAAGGGGAAAGAAACCCAAAGGAAACACTGTTTCACTTAGGAAGTTTATGGTAGAGTTAAAAGTTTAAACCTAGTTTTCTGCCAAGCCACTGTTTTGAGGCTGAACTTCATAGGCATCCTTTCAACTTCCCATTTATAGTCAAAAGTATAGTCTATTTACATACTTAGCATTTATAATAGTTGAGTTTGATCCCAGCCATAGCCCTCCCCCCCACTCCCTCCATGCTGCCATGACCACACAAACAGAGACAAAATGTTTCTTTTAGATTAAATCAAATTAAGGAATGCTTAAGCATAAATGAGTATGTTTCTGACTTGCTCCAGTGGGATCTATCCGTGTGGAAATGTGAAACTAAATCTTCTCTAATTTGCTTTGGCAAATAAACCCCTTCCCTCACATTTCTGAAGAAACAAAAGGTTACACGTACCCATCAGATACACTTTTGCTCCGATTCCTTATTGTGCAATTAGAGATTTATTTTAAAAAATTGACATGGTTCTTTTCATGTCTTGCTCATTTATTCACACACTGTTGTAGATAATTCCTGTGGTAGATCATTTTTCAAACACTAATTTAAAGTAGCAGCATTCAGTTCTGTTCAGCTACCTGAGGTTTGAATAGGGGAAAAAGAATGGAGTAGTATTTACTGAAGAAAACAAGGCAAAAAACCCACAAGTGATTCAGAACTGGAATTTACACAACTAAAGCACAGCTGTGTAGCAACCTGCCACCAAGAACGGTGAACAAGATCACATGGGAGTTAAAACTATGCATTGCCATATAGAAGATTGAGAGAATATAACTGACAAATACCTGAAGTTTTCTACTTCTTTGCACTTTCAGAATATTTCTATAAGTGAACATAAATGTAACCTAAGGTATAAAAAATATTATTTCTTTCTCTGAAATTGGGACCTTGCCCCAACATTGTATGAATTAATTTGAAAAGAAAAAGCAAACTATGAGAAAGTTTTCTGATAATACAAGGAAGACTCCTCATTTCAAAATTGCCTTTCCCTTGTAATCAAATTCCACATAAAGGTTGTCATAGGAATAACATGATAGCCAATTGCTCACATGAGAGAATTCTTTGTAGGACTTTTGCCTGGACTCAAAAGCCCTCATGTCTTTCATCTACTGCCATTGCTTTGATTAGCCATTCTTTGAATCTCAAATTCTGATGGTATCAAATTCATGGAAGAAGGTATTAAAAAAAGCATGGGGTTGTGGGGAGAGGGTTGCTTGCTTGGGTTAATTTATAATATTCTTTGTTGGCTTCAAAATATTTTTATAATGGTAACTTGCTAGGAAATTGTTTGTAAAAAAAAATTGTCCTTCTAAGTGCTTCAGATTGCTGACTGCCAAAAAAAAGAGGGGGTGGAATGGGAGGAGTTCAGCTGGCTAAAATATGTTCCATGAAAAAAAAAACAAAAACACCTTCATTAAAACATTACACTTTTTTATTTTTTTTCCCCTCCAGTTTAGTTCACTTTTTAACTTCTGGAAAAGTAGTCAGTGCTACTTTTCATTATCTGACCTATTTGTAATGTACTGGAAAGAGCTCTTCTCTGTGTGCTGGAGGTTAGGATTTTTCCTTTTTTTTTTTCTTTCTGGGAATTTTCTCCCATGTGGTGCCTAAGAGATGATAATTATGACACTTAAAAACAAAAGATGTGGGTGGAAGGAGGAGGAGGGAGAAGGGTGCAATGTACTACTTATCTCTTAACTGGGTAGCTTTCTCTTGGGAAGTGCAGAGATAGCATGGGATTTTGGCTGCAGGGTGAAGGTCTGGGCTCAGCCCTCACTCACTCTCTTGCTCTTGGGATTGAACTGGGGACAGAGGTGGGGTTTTGGTGCCAGACCATTGCTGCCCAGAGCATTTGCTGCCACTGCAGAGCTTTTGCCCTGCACAGCTTCTCCTCACCGTGGGTGAGCCCTAGCTTGTAAGAGCGGCTGTTGAGCTGGGTCCTTTCCAATCACACTGGAAAGGACCCTCACCATCTACTCAGGTGCCATAGGGGAAAACCCACAATCCTGACGCCCAATCCCTGACCCCCTACAGAGGGAACATCTGTCTGCCTGTGGGAACCCAGACACCACTGCACAGCCTCACTGCTTTCTGCCACTGCTTCAGGCTTTTTCCTATAATTTAACCCGACACCCTACATCGCTATCCCCTCGTGGCTCCTGGTACAGCTTTGGGGGTTTTGCTACGCTGTTTTGCGACCCTGGCTGTGCCTGCCTCTGCTGTTCCAGCGTGCTGCTCTGAGGTTC